>NW_028276644.1:0-78002 GCF_052056855.1 Sturnus vulgaris | reverse complement strand
TCTGCGAGTAGCAGCGCTCGCAGTACACAGAGCTTCGCAAGGCCCGAAGACCCGGAGGGAAGTATCGCACACGCAAATGTGCCAGGACAGAGACGTGTTCTACGTTGTCCCCTCTCGTCGTGCAGTTTGTGCCTCTGCTGCTTCTGCTGTTAGGAATCGCTCCTTGAAAGGCGAGCGAGAGCGTCCTTCCGGGTGCATTGCACTGAGTCGAGTGCTCGCTCGGGACTTTGCTCTCGGGGCCAAGGCAAGAGGGCGTGCTTGCCCGCAGAACCGAGAACACGCTGTTGGGCAGAGCTGCAACGGACCGCTGGAGTTCAGCTCTCGCCGGACGGCAGAAGGCGAAGAACGAAGCCGCTTGCGAGCGGCGCAGTGCAGCGAAGAGCTCTCCGAATTCGCCGCTAGCTCCACGGTCCTTCTCGAGCTGCGAGTAGCAGCGCTCGCAGTACACAGAGCTTCGCAAGGCCCGAAGAGCCGGAGGGAAGTATCGCACACGCAAATGTGCCAGGACAGAGACGTGTTCTACGGTGTCCCCTCTCGTCGTGCAGTTTGTGCCTCTGCTGCTTCTGCTGTTAGGAATCGCTCCTTGAAAGGCGAGCGAGAGCGTCCTTCCGGGTGCATTGCACTGAGTCGAGTGCTCGCTCGGGACTTTGCTCTCGGGGCCAAGGCAAGAGGGCGTGCTTGCCCGCAGAACCGAGAACACGCTGTTGGGCAGAGCTGCAACGGACCGCTGGAGTTCAGCTCTCGCCGGACGGCAGAAGGCGAAGAACGAAGCCGCTTGCGAGCGGCGCAGTGCAGCGAAGAGCTCTCCGAATTCGCCGCTAGCTCCACGGTCCTTCTCGAGCTGCGAGTAGCAGCGCTCGCAGTACACAGAGCTTCGCAAGGCCCGAAGAGCCGGAGGGAAGTATCGCACACGCAAATGTGCCAGGACAGAGACGTGTTCTACGGTGTCCCCTCTCGTCGTGCAGTTTGTGCCTCTGCTGCTTCTGCTGTTAGGAATCGCTCCTTGAAAGGCGAGCGAGAGCGTCCTTCCGGGTGCATTGCACTGAGTCGAGTGCTCGCTCGGGACTTTGCTCTCGGGGCCAAGGCAAGAGGGCGTGCTTGCCCGCAGAACCGAGAACACGCTGTTGGGCAGAGCTGCAACGGACCGCTGGAGTTCAGCTCTCGCCGGACGGCAGAAGGCGAAGAACGAAGCCGCTTGCGAGCGGCGCAGTGCAGCGAAGAGCTCTCCGAATTCGCCGCTAGCTCCACGGTCCTTCTCAGCTGCGAGTAGCAGCGCTCGCAGTACACAGAGCTTCGCAAGGCCCGAAGAGCCGGAGGGAAGTATCGCACACGCAAATGTGCCAGGACAGAGACGTGTTCTACGGTGTCCCCTCTCGTCGTGCAGTTTGTGCCTCTGCTGCTTCTGCTGTTAGGAATCGCTCCTTGAAAGGCGAGCGAGAGCGTCCTTCCGGGTGCATTGCACTGAGTCGAGTGCTCGCTCGGGACTTTGCTCTCGGGGCCAAGGCAAGAGGGCGTGCTTGCCCGCAGAACCGAGAACACGCTGTTGGGCAGAGCTGCAACGGACCGCTGGAGTTCAGCTCTCGCCGGACGGCAGAAGGCGAAGAACGAAGCCGCTTGCGAGCGGCGCAGTGCAGCGAAGAGCTCTCCGAATTCGCCGCTAGCTCCACGGTCCTTCTCAGCTGCGAGTAGCAGCGCTCGCAGTACACAGAGCTTCGCAAGGCCCGAAGAGCCGGAGGGAAGTATCGCACACGCAAATGTGCCAGGACAGAGACGTGTTCTACGTTGTCCCCTCTCGTCGTGCAGTTTGTGCCTCTGCTGCTTCTGCTGTTAGGAATCGCTCCTTGAAAGGCGAGCGAGAGCGTCCTTCCGGGTGCATTGCACTGAGTCGAGTGCTCGCTCGGGACTTTGCTCTCGGGGCCAAGGCAAGAGGGCGTGCTTGCCCGCAGAACCGAGAACACGCTGTTGGGCAGAGCTGCAACTGACCGCTGGAGTTCAGCTCTCGCCGGACGGCAGAAGGCGAAGAACGAAGCCGCTTGCGAGCGGCGCAGTGCAGCGAAGAGCTCTCCGAATTCGCCGCTAGCTCCACGGTCCTTCTCAGCTGCGAGTAGCAGCGCTCGCAGTACACAGAGCTTCGCAAGGCCCGAAGAGCCGGAGGGAAGTATCGCACACGCAAATGTGCCAGGACAGAGACGTGTTCTACGTTGTCCCCTCTCGTCGTGCAGTTTGTGCCTCTGCTGCTTCTGCTGTTAGGAATCGCTCCTTGAAAGGCGAGCGAGAGCGTCCTTCCGGGTGCATTGCACTGAGTCGAGTGCTCGCTCGGGACTTTGCTCTCGGGGCCAAGGCAAGAGGGCGTGCTTGCCCGCAGAACCGAGAACACGCTGTTGGGCAGAGCTGCAACTGACCGCTGGAGTTCAGCTCTCGCCGGACGGCAGAAGGCGAAGAACGAAGCCGCTTGCGAGCGGCGCAGTGCAGCGAAGAGCTCTCCGAATTCGCCGCTAGCTCCACGGTCCTTCTCAGCTGCGAGTAGCAGCGCTCGCAGTACACAGAGCTTCGCAAGGCCCGAAGAGCCGGAGGGAAGTATCGCACACGCAAATGTGCCAGGACAGAGACGTGTTCTACGTTGTCCCCTCTCGTCGTGCAGTTTGTGCCTCTGCTGCTTCTGCTGTTAGGAATCGCTCCTTGAAAGGCGAGCGAGAGCGTCCTTCGGGTGCATTGCACTGAGTCGAGTGCTCGCTCGGGGACTTTGCTCTCGGGGCCAAGGCAAGAGGGCGTGCTTGCCCGCAGAACCGAGAACACGCTGTTGGGCAGAGCTGCAACGGACCGCTGGAGTTCAGCTCTCGCCGGACGGCAGAAGGCGAAGAACGAAGCCGCTTGCGAGCGGCGCAGTGCAGCGAAGAGCTCTCCGAATTCGCCGCTAGCTCCACGGTCCTTCTCAGCTGCGAGTAGCAGCGCTCGCAGTACACAGAGCTTCGCAAGGCCCGAAGAGCCGGAGGGAAGTATCGCACACGCAAATGTGCCAGGACAGAGACGTGTTCTACGTTGTCCCCTCTCGTCGTGCAGTTTGTGCCTCTGCTGCTTCTGCTGTTAGGAATCGCTCCTTGAAAGGCGAGCGAGAGCGTCCTTCCGGGTGCATTGCACTGAGTCGAGTGCTCGCTCGGGACTTTGCTCTCGGGGCCAAGGCAAGAGGGCGTGCTTGCCCGCAGAACCGAGAACACGCTGTTGGGCAGAGCTGCAACGGACCGCTGGAGTTCAGCTCTCGCCGGACGGCAGAAGGCGAAGAACGAAGCCGCTTGCGAGCGGCGCAGTGCAGCGAAGAGCTCTCCGAATTCGCCGCTAGCTCCACGGTCCTTCTCAGCTGCGAGTAGCAGCGCTCGCAGTACACAGAGCTTCGCAAGGCCCGAAGAGCCGGAGGGAAGTATCGCACACGCAAATGTGCCAGGACAGAGACGTGTTCTACGTTGTCCCCTCTCGTCGTGCAGTTTGTGCCTCTGCTGCTTCTGCTGTTAGGAATCGCTCCTTGAAAGGCGAGCGAGAGCGTCCTTCCGGGTGCATTGCACTGAGTCGAGTGCTCGCTCGGGACTTTGCTCTCGGGGCCAAGGCAAGAGGGCGTGCTTGCCCGCAGAACCGAGAACACGCTGTTGGGCAGAGCTGCAACGGACCGCTGGAGTTCAGCTCTCGCCGGACGGCAGAAGGCGAAGAACGAAGGCCGCTTGCGAGCGGCGCAGTGCAGCGAAGAGCTCTCCGAATTCGCCGCTAGCTCCACGGTCCTTCTCAGCTGCGAGTAGCAGCGCTCGCAGTACACAGAGCTTCGCAAGGCCCGAAGAGCCGGAGGGAAGTATCGCACACGCAAATGTGCCAGGACAGAGACGTGTTCTACGGTGTCCCCTCTCGTCGTGCAGTTTGTGCCTCTGCTGCTTCTGCTGTTAGGAATCGCTCCTTGAAAGGCGAGCGAGAGCGTCCTTCCGGGTGCATTGCACTGAGTCGAGTGCTCGCTCGGGACTTTGCTCTCGGGGCCAAGGCAAGAGGGCGTGCTTGCCCGCAGAACCGAGAACACGCTGTTGGGCAGAGCTGCAACTGACCGCTGGAGTTCAGCTCTCGCCGGACGGCAGAAGGCGAAGAACGAAGCCGCTTGCGAGCGGCGCAGTGCAGCGAAGAGCTCTCCGAATTCGCCGCTAGCTCCACGGTCCTTCTCAGCTGCGAGTAGCAGCGCTCGCAGTACACAGAGCTTCGCAAGGCCCGAAGAGCCGGAGGGAAGTATCGCACACGCAAATGTGCCAGGACAGAGACGTGTTCTACGGTGTCCCCTCTCGTCGTGCAGTTTGTGCCTCTGCTGCTTCTGCTGTTAGGAATCGCTCCTTGAAAGGCGAGCGAGAGCGTCCTTCCGGGTGCATTGCACTGAGTCGAGTGCTCGCTCGGGACTTTGCTCTCGGGGCCAAGGCAAGAGGGCGTGCTTGCCCGCAGAACCGAGAACACGCTGTTGGGCAGAGCTGCAACGGACCGCTGGAGTTCAGCTCTCGCCGGACGGCAGAAGGCGAAGAACGAAGCCGCTTGCGAGCGGCGCAGTGCAGCGAAGAGCTCTCCGAATTCGCCGCTAGCTCCACGGTCCTTCTCAGCTGCGAGTAGCAGCGCTCGCAGTACACAGAGCTTCGCAAGGCCCGAAGAGCCGGAGGGAAGTATCGCACACGCAAATGTGCCAGGACAGAGACGTGTTCTACGGTGTCCCCTCTCGTCGTGCAGTTTGTGCCTCTGCTGCTTCTGCTGTTAGGAATCGCTCCTTGAAAGGCGAGCGAGAGCGTCCTTCCGGGTGCATTGCACTGAGTCGAGTGCTCGCTCGGGACTTTGCTCTCGGGGCCAAGGCAAGAGGGCGTGCTTGCCCGCAGAACCGAGAACACGCTGTTGGGCAGAGCTGCAACTGACCGCTGGAGTTCAGCTCTCGCCGGACGGCAGAAGGCGAAGAACGAAGGCCGCTTGCGAGCGGCGCAGTGCAGCGAAGAGCTCTCCGAATTCGCCGCTAGCTCCACGGTCCTTCTCAGCTGCGAGTAGCAGCGCTCGCAGTACACAGAGCTTCGCAAGGCCCGAAGAGCCGGAGGGAAGTATCGCACACGCAAATGTGCCAGGACAGAGACGTGTTCTACGGTGTCCCCTCTCGTCGTGCAGTTTGTGCCTCTGCTGCTTCTGCTGTTAGGAATCGCTCCTTGAAAGGCGAGCGAGAGCGTCCTTCCGGGTGCATTGCACTGAGTCGAGTGCTCGCTCGGGACTTTGCTCTCGCGGGCCAAGGCAAGAGGGCGTGCTTGCCCGCAGAACCGAGAACACGCTGTTGGGCAGAGCTGCAACGGACCGCTGGAGTTCAGCTCTCGCCGGACGGCAGAAGGCGAAGAACGAAGGCCGCTTGCGAGCGGCGCAGTGCAGCGAAGAGCTCTCCGAATTCGCCGCTAGCTCCACGGTCCTTCTCAGCTGCGAGTAGCAGCGCTCGCAGTACACAGAGCTTCGCAAGGCCCGAAGAGCCGGAGGGAAGTATCGCACACGCAAATGTGCCAGGACAGAGACGTGTTCTACGGTGTCCCCTCTCGTCGTGCAGTTTGTGCCTCTGCTGCTTCTGCTGTTAGGAATCGCTCCTTGAAAGGCGAGCGAGAGCGTCCTTCCGGGTGCATTGCACTGAGTCGAGTGCTCGCTCGGGACTTTGCTCTCGGGGCCAAGGCAAGAGGGCGTGCTTGCCCGCAGAACCGAGAACACGCTGTTGGGCAGAGCTGCAACGGACCGCTGGAGTTCAGCTCTCGCCGGACGGCAGAAGGCGAAGAACGAAGCCGCTTGCGAGCGGCGCAGTGCAGCGAAGAGCTCTCCGAATTCGCCGCTAGCTCCACGGTCCTTCTCAGCTGCGAGTAGCAGCGCTCGCAGTACACAGAGCTTCGCAAGGCCCGAAGAGCCGGAGGGAAGTATCGCACACGCAAATGTGCCAGGACAGAGACGTGTTCTACGTTGTCCCCTCTCGTCGTGCAGTTTGTGCCTCTGCTGCTTCTGCTGTTAGGAATCGCTCCTTGAAAGGCGAGCGAGAGCGTCCTTCCGGGTGCATTGCACTGAGTCGAGTGCTCGCTCGGGACTTTGCTCTCGGGGCCAAGGCAAGAGGGCGTGCTTGCCCGCAGAACCGAGAACACGCTGTTGGGCAGAGCTGCAACGGACCGCTGGAGTTCAGCTCTCGCCGGACGGCAGAAGGCGAAGAACGAAGCCGCTTGCGAGCGGCGCAGTGCAGCGAAGAGCTCTCCGAATTCGCCGCTAGCTCCACGGTCCTTCTCAGCTGCGAGTAGCAGCGCTCGCAGTACACAGAGCTTCGCAAGGCCCGAAGAGCCGGAGGGAAGTATCGCACACGCAAATGTGCCAGGACAGAGACGTGTTCTACGGTGTCCCCTCTCGTCGTGCAGTTTGTGCCTCTGCTGCTTCTGCTGTTAGGAATCGCTCCTTGAAAGGCGAGCGAGAGCGTCCTTCCGGGTGCATTGCACTGAGTCGAGTGCTCGCTCGGGACTTTGCTCTCGCGGGCCAAGGCAAGAGGGCGTGCTTGCCCGCAGAACCGAGAACACGCTGTTGGGCAGAGCTGCAACGGACCGCTGGAGTTCAGCCTCTCGCCGGACGGCAGAAGGCGAAGAACGAAGCCGCTTGCGAGCGGCGCAGTGCAGCGAAGAGCTCTCCGAATTCGCCGCTAGCTCCACGGTCCTTCTCAGCTGCGAGTAGCAGCGCTCGCAGTACACAGAGCTTCGCAAGGCCCGAAGAGCCGGAGGGAAGTATCGCACACGCAAATGTGCCAGGACAGAGACGTGTTCTACGGTGTCCCCTCTCGTCGTGCAGTTTGTGCCTCTGCTGCTTCTGCTGTTAGGAATCGCTCCTTGAAAGGCGAGCGAGAGCGTCCTTCCGGGTGCATTGCACTGAGTCGAGTGCTCGCTCGGGACTTTGCTCTCGGGGCCAAGGCAAGAGGGCGTGCTTGCCCGCAGAACCGAGAACACGCTGTTGGGCAGAGCTGCAACTGACCGCTGGAGTTCAGCTCTCGCCGGACGGCAGAAGGCGAAGAACGAAGCCGCTTGCGAGCGGCGCAGTGCAGCGAAGAGCTCTCCGAATTCGCCGCTAGCTCCACGGTCCTTCTCAGCTGCGAGTAGCAGCGCTCGCAGTACACAGAGCTTCGCAAGGCCCGAAGAGCCGGAGGGAAGTATCGCACACGCAAATGTGCCAGGACAGAGACGTGTTCTACGGTGTCCCCTCTCGTCGTGCAGTTTGTGCCTCTGCTGCTTCTGCTGTTAGGAATCGCTCCTTGAAAGGCGAGCGAGAGCGTCCTTCCGGGTGCATTGCACTGAGTCGAGTGCTCGCTCGGGACTTTGCTCTCGGGGCCAAGGCAAGAGGGCGTGCTTGCCCGCAGAACCGAGAACACGCTGTTGGGCAGAGCTGCAACTGACCGCTGGAGTTCAGCTCTCGCCGGACGGCAGAAGGCGAAGAACGAAGCCGCTTGCGAGCGGCGCAGTGCAGCGAAGAGCTCTCCGAATTCGCCGCTAGCTCCACGGTCCTTCTCAGCTGCGAGTAGCAGCGCTCGCAGTACACAGAGCTTCGCAAGGCCCGAAGAGCCGGAGGGAAGTATCGCACACGCAAATGTGCCAGGACAGAGACGTGTTCTACGGTTGTCCCCTCTCGTCGTGCAGTTTGTGCCTCTGCTGCTTCTGCTGTTAGGAATCGCTCCTTGAAAGGCGAGCGAGAGCGTCCTTCCGGGTGCATTGCACTGAGTCGAGTGCTCGCTCGGGACTTTGCTCTCGCGGGCCAAGGCAAGAGGGCGTGCTTGCCCGCAGAACCGAGAACACGCTGTTGGGCAGAGCTGCAACTGACCGCTGGAGTTCAGCTCTCGCCGGACGGCAGAAGGCGAAGAACGAAGCCGCTTGCGAGCGGCGCAGTGCAGCGAAGAGCTCTCCGAATTCGCCGCTAGCTCCACGGTCCTTCTCAGCTGCGAGTAGCAGCGCTCGCAGTACACAGAGCTTCGCAAGGCCCGAAGAGCCGGAGGGAAGTATCGCACACGCAAATGTGCCAGGACAGAGACGTGTTCTACGGTGTCCCCTCTCGTCGTGCAGTTTGTGCCTCTGCTGCTTCTGCTGTTAGGAATCGCTCCTTGAAAGGCGAGCGAGAGCGTCCTTCCGGGTGCATTGCACTGAGTCGAGTGCTCGCTCGGGACTTTGCTCTCGCGGCCAAGGCAAGAGGGCGTGCTTGCCCGCAGAACCGAGAACACGCTGTTGGGCAGAGCTGCAACGGACCGCTGGAGTTCAGCTCTCGCCGGACGGCAGAAGGCGAAGAACGAAGCCGCTTGCGAGCGGCGCAGTGCAGCGAAGAGCTCTCCGAATTCGCCGCTAGCTCCACGGTCCTTCTCAGCTGCGAGTAGCAGCGCTCGCAGTACACAGAGCTTCGCAAGGCCCGAAGAGCCCGGAGGGAAGTATCGCACACGCAAATGTGCCAGGACAGAGACGTGTTCTACGGTGTCCCCTCTCGTCGTGCAGTTTGTGCCTCTGCTGCTTCTGCTGTTAGGAATCGCTCCTTGAAAGGCGAGCGAGAGCGTCCTTCCGGGTGCATTGCACTGAGTCGAGTGCTCGCTCGGGACTTTGCTCTCGGGGCCAAGGCAAGAGGGCGTGCTTGCCCGCAGAACCGAGAACACGCTGTTGGGCAGAGCTGCAACTGACCGCTGGAGTTCAGCCTTCGCCGGACGGCAGAAGGCGAAGAACGAAGCCGCTTGCGAGCGGCGCAGTGCAGCGAAGAGCTCTCCGAATTCGCCGCTAGCTCCACGGTCCTTCTCAGCTGCGAGTAGCAGCGCTCGCAGTACACAGAGCTTCGCAAGGCCCGAAGAGCCGGAGGGAAGTATCGCACACGCAAATGTGCCAGGACAGAGACGTGTTCTACGTTGTCCCTTCTCGTCGTGCAGTTTGTGCCTCTGCTGCTTCTGCTGTTAGGAATCGCTCCTTGAAAGGCGAGCGAGAGCGTCCTTCCGGGTGCATTGCACTGAGTCGAGTGCTCGCTCGGGACTTTGCTCTCGGGGCCAAGGCAAGAGGGCGTGCTTCCCCAGAACCGAGAACACGCTGTTGGGCAGAGCTGCAACTGACCGCTGGAGTTCAGCTCTCGCCGGACGGCAGAAGGCGAAGAACGAAGCCGCTTGCGAGCGGCGCAGTGCAGCGAAGAGCTCTCCGAATTCGCCGCTAGCTCCACGGTCCTTCTCAGCTGCGAGTAGCAGCGCTCGCAGTACACAGAGCTTCGCAAGGCCCGAAGAGCCGGAGGGAAGTATCGCACACGCAAATGTGCCAGGACAGAGACGTGTTCTACGTTGTCCCCTCTCGTCGTGCAGTTTGTGCCTCTGCTGCTTCTGCTGTTAGGAATCGCTCCTTGAAAGGCGAGCGAGAGCGTCCTTCCGGGTGCATTGCACTGAGTCGAGTGCTCGCTCGGGACTTTGCTCTCGGGGCCAAGGCAAGAGGGCGTGCTTGCCCGCAGAACCGAGAACACGCTGTTGGGCAGAGCTGCAACTGACCGCTGGAGTTCAGCTCTCGCCGGACGGCAGAAGGCGAAGAACGAAGCCGCTTGCGAGCGGCGCAGTGCAGCGAAGAGCTCTCCGAATTCGCCGCTAGCTCCACGGTCCTTCTCAGCTGCGAGTAGCAGCGCTCGCAGTACACAGAGCTTCGCAAGGCCCGAAGAGCCGGAGGGAAGTATCGCACACGCAAATGTGCCAGGACAGAGACGTGTTCTACGTTGTCCCCTCTCGTCGTGCAGTTTGTGCCTCTGCTGCTTCTGCTGTTAGGAATCGCTCCTTGAAAGGCGAGCGAGAGCGTCCTTCCGGGTGCATTGCACTGAGTCGAGTGCTCGCTCGGGACTTTGCTCTCGGGGCCAAGGCAAGAGGGCGTGCTTGCCCGCAGAACCGAGAACACGCTGTTGGGCAGAGCTGCAACTGACCGCTGGAGTTCAGCTCTCGCCGGACGGCAGAAGGCGAAGAACGAAGGCGCTTGCGAGCGGCGCAGTGCAGCGAAGAGCTCTCCGAATTCGCCGCTAGCTCCACGGTCCTTCTCAGCTGCGAGTAGCAGCGCTCGCCGTACACAGAGCTTCGCAAGGCCCGAAGAGCCGGAGGGAAGTATCGCACACGCAAATGTGCCAGGACAGAGACGTGTTCTACGTTGTCCCCTCTCGTCGTGCAGTTTGTGCCTCTGCTGCTTCTGCTGTTAGGAATCGCTCCTTGAAAGGCGAGCGAGAGCGTCCTTCCGGGTGCATTGCACTGAGTCGAGTGCTCGCTCGGGACTTTGCTCTCGGGGCCAAGGCAAGAGGGCGTGCTTGCCCGCAGAACCGAGAACACGCTGTTGGGCAGAGCTGCAACTGACCGCTGGAGTTCAGCTCTCGCCGGACGGCAGAAGGCGAAGAACGAAGGCGCTTGCGAGCGGCGCAGTGCAGCGAAGAGCTCTCCGAATTCGCCGCTAGCTCCACGGTCCTTCTCAGCTGCGAGTAGCAGCGCTCGCCGTACACAGAGCTTCGCAAGGCCCGAAGAGCCGGAGGGAAGTATCGCACACGCAAATGTGCCAGGACAGAGACGTGTTCTACGTTGTCCCCTCTCGTCGTGCAGTTTGTGCCTCTGCTGCTTCTGCTGTTAGGAATCGCTCCTTGAAAGGCGAGCGAGAGCGTCCTTCCGGGTGCATTGCACTGAGTCGAGTGCTCGCTCGGGACTTTGCTCTCGGGGCCAAGGCAAGAGGGCGTGCTTGCCCGCAGAACCGAGAACACGCTGTTGGGCAGAGCTGCAACTGACCGCTGGAGTTCAGCTCTCGCCGGACGGCAGAAGGCGAAGAACGAAGGCGCTTGCGAGCGGCGCAGTGCAGCGAAGAGCTCTCCGAATTCGCCGCTAGCTCCACGGTCCTTCTCAGCTGCGAGTAGCAGCGCTCGCAGTACACAGAGCTTCGCAAGGCCCGAAGAGCCGGAGGGAAGTATCGCACACGCAAATGTGCCAGGACAGAGACGTGTTCTACGGTGTCCCCTCTCGTCGTGCAGTTTGTGCCTCTGCTGCTTCTGCTGTTAGGAATCGCTCCTTGAAAGGCGAGCGAGAGCGTCCTTCCGGGTGCATTGCACTGAGTCGAGTGCTCGCTCGGGACTTTGCTCTCGGGGCCAAGGCAAGAGGGCGTGCTTGCCCGCAGAACCGAGAACACGCTGTTGGGCAGAGCTGCAACGGACCGCTGGAGTTCAGCTCTCGCCGGACGGCAGAAGGCGAAGAACGAAGGCGCTTGCGAGCGGCGCAGTGCAGCGAAGAGCTCTCCGAATTCGCCGCTAGCTCCACGGTGCTTCTCAGCTGCGAGTAGCAGCGCTCGCAGTACACAGAGCTTCGCAAGGCCCGAAGAGCCGGAGGGAAGTATCGCACACGCAAATGTGCCAGGACAGAGACGTGTTCTACGGTGTCCCCTCTCGTCGTGCAGTTTGTGCCTCTGCTGCTTCTGCTGTTAGGAATCGCTCCTTGAAAGGCGAGCGAGAGCGTCCTTCCGGGTGCATTGCACTGAGTCGAGTGCTCGCTCGGGACTTTGCTCTCGGGGCCAAGGCAAGAGGGCGTGCTTGCCCGCAGAACCGAGAACACGCTGTTGGGCAGAGCTGCAACGGACCGCTGGAGTTCAGCTCTCGCCGGACGGCAGAAGGCGAAGAACGAAGGCGCTTGCGAGCGGCGCAGTGCAGCGAAGAGCTCTCCGAATTCGCCGCTAGCTCCACGGTGCTTCTCAGCTGCGAGTAGCAGCGCTCGCAGTACACAGAGCTTCGCAAGGCCCGAAGAGCCGGAGGGAAGTATCGCACACGCAAATGTGCCAGGACAGAGACGTGTTCTACGTTGTCCCCTCTCGTCGTGCAGTTTGTGCCTCTGCTGCTTCTGCTGTTAGGAATCGCTCCTTGAAAGGCGAGCGAGAGCGTCCTTCCGGGTGCATTGCACTGAGTCGAGTGCTCGCTCGGGACTTTGCTCTCGGGGCCAAGGCAAGAGGGCGTGCTTGCCCGCAGAACCGAGAACACGCTGTTGGGCAGAGCTGCAACGGACCGCTGGAGTTCAGCTCTCGCCGGACGGCAGAAGGCGAAGAACGAAGGCGCTTGCGAGCGGCGCAGTGCAGCGAAGAGCTCTCCGAATTCGCCGCTAGCTCCACGGTCCTTCTCAGCTGCGAGTAGCAGCGCTCGCAGTACACAGAGCTTCGCAAGGCCCGAAGAGCCGGAGGGAAGTATCGCACACGCAAATGTGCCAGGACAGAGACGTGTTCTACGGTGTCCCCTCTCGTCGTGCAGTTTGTGCCTCTGCTGCTTCTGCTGTTAGGAATCGCTCCTTGAAAGGCGAGCGAGAGCGTCCTTCCGGGTGCATTGCACTGAGTCGAGTGCTCGCTCGGGACTTTGCTCTCGGGGCCAAGGCAAGAGGGCGTGCTTGCCCGCAGAACCGAGAACACGCTGTTGGGCAGAGCTGCAACTGACCGCTGGAGTTCAGCTCTCGCCGGACGGCAGAAGGCGAAGAACGAAGCCGCTTGCGAGCGGCGCAGTGCAGCGAAGAGCTCTCCGAATTCGCCGCTAGCTCCACGGTCCTTCTCAGCTGCGAGTAGCAGCGCTCGCAGTACACAGAGCTTCGCAAGGCCCGAAGAGCCGGAGGGAAGTATCGCACACGCAAATGTGCCAGGACAGAGACGTGTTCTACGGTGTCCCCTCTCGTCGTGCAGTTTGTGCCTCTGCTGCTTCTGCTGTTAGGAATCGCTCCTTGAAAGGCGAGCGAGAGCGTCCATCCGGGTGCATTGCACTGAGTCGAGTGCTCGCTCGGGACTTTGCTTTCGGGGCCAAGGCAAGAGGGCGTGCTTGCCCGCAGAACCGAGAACACGCTGTTGGGCAGAGCTGCAACGGACCGCTGGAGTTCAGCTCTCGCCGGACGGCAGAAGGCGAAGAACGAAGCCGCTTGCGAGCGGCGCAGTGCAGCGAAGAGCTCTCCGAATTCGCCGCTAGCTCCACGGTCCTTCTCAGCTGCGAGTAGCAGCGCTCGCAGTACACAGAGCTTCGCAAGGCCCGAAGACCCGGAGGGAAGTATCGCACACGAAAATCTGCCAGGACAGAGACGTGTTCTACGTTGTCCCCTCTCGTCGTGCAGTTTGTGCCTCTGCTGCTTCTGCTGTTAGGAATCGCTCCTTGAAAGGCGAGCGAGAGCGTCCTTCCGAGTGCATTGCACTGAGTCGAGTGCTCGCTCGGGACTTTGCTCTCGGGGCCAAGGCAAGAGGGCGTGCTTGCCCGCAGAACCGAGAACACGCTGTTGGGCAGAGCTGCAACGGACCGCTGGAGTTCAGCTCTCGCCGGACGGCAGAAGGCGAAGAACGAAGCCGCTTGCGAGCGGCGCAGTGCAGCGAAGAGCTCTCCGAATTCGCCGCTAGCTCCACGGTCCTTCTCAGCTGCGAGTAGCAGCGCTCGCAGTACACAGAGCTTGGCAAGGCCCGAAGAGCCGGAGGGAAGTATCGCACACGCAAATGTGCCAGGACAGAGACGTGTTCTACGTTGTCCCCTCTCGTCGTCCAGTTTGTGCCTCTGCTGCTTCTGCTGTTAGGAATCGCTCCTTGAAAGGCGAGCGAGAGCGTCCTTCCGGGTGCATTGCACTGAGTCGAGTGCTCGCTCGGGACTTTGCTCTCGGGGCCAAGGCAAGAGGGCGTGCTTGCCCGCAGAACCGAGAACACGCTGTTGGGCAGAGCTGCAACGGACCGCTGGAGTTCAGCTCTCGCCGGACGGCAGAAGGCGAAGAACGAAGCCGCTTGCGAGCGGCGCAGTGCAGCGAAGAGCTCTCCGAATTCGCCGCTAGCTCCACGGTCCTTCTCAGCTGCGAGTAGCAGCGCTCGCAGTACACAGAGCTTCGCAAGGCCCGAAGAGCCGGAGGGAAGTATCGCACACGCAAATGTGCCAGGACAGAGACGTGTTCTACGGTGTCCCTTCTCGTCGTGCAGTTTGTGCCTCTGCTGCTTCTGCTGTTAGGAATCGCTCCTTGAAAGGCGAGCGAGAGCGTCCTTCCGGGTGCATTGCACTGAGTCGAGTGCTCGCTCGGGACTTTGCTCTCGGGGCCAAGGCAAGAGGGCGTGCTTGCCCGCAGAACCGAGAACACGCTGTTGGGCAGAGCTGCAACGGACCGCTGGAGTTCAGCTCTCGCCGGACGGCAGAAGGCGAAGAACGAAGCCGCTTGCGAGCGGCGCAGTGCAGCGAAGAGCTCTCCGAATTCGCCGCTAGCTCCACGGTCCTTCTCAGCTGCGAGTAGCAGCGCTCGCAGTACACAGAGCTTCGCAAGGCCCGAAGAGCCGGAGGGAAGTATCGCACACGCAAATGTGCCAGGACAGAGACGTGTTCTACGGTGTCCCCTCTCGTCGTGCAGTTTGTGCCTCTGCTGCTTCTGCTGTTAGGAATCGCTCCTTGAAAGGCGAGCGAGAGCGTCCTTCCGGGTGCATTGCACTGAGTCGAGTGCTCGCTCGGGACTTTGCTCTCGGGGCCAAGGCAAGAGGGCGTGCTTGCCCGCAGAACCGAGAACACGCTGTTGGGCAGAGCTGCAACGGACCGCTGGAGTTCAGCTCTCGCCGGACGGCAGAAGGCGAAGAACGAAGCCGCTTGCGAGCGGCGCAGTGCAGCGAAGAGCTCTCCGAATTCGCCGCTAGCTCCACGGTCCTTCTCAGCTGCGAGTAGCAGCGCTCGCAGTACACAGAGCTTCGCAAGGCCCGAAGAGCCGGAGGGAAGTATCGCACACGCAAATGTGCCAGGACAGAGACGTGTTCTACGGTGTCCCTTCTCGTCGTGCAGTTTGTGCCTCTGCTGCTTCTGCTGTTAGGAATCGCTCCTTGAAAGGCGAGCGAGAGCGTCCTTCGGGTGCATTGCACTGAGTCGAGTGCTCGCTCGGGACTTTGCTCTCGGGGCCAAGGCAAGAGGGCGTGCTTGCCCGCAGAACCGAGAACACGCTGTTGGGCAGAGCTGCAACTGACCGCTGGAGTTCAGCTCTCGCCGGACGGCAGAAGGCGAAGAACGAAGCCGCTTGCGAGCGGCGCAGTGCAGCGAAGAGCTCTCCGAATTCGCCGCTAGCTCCACGGTCCTTCTCAGCTGCGAGTAGCAGCGCTCGCAGTACACAGAGCTTGGCAAGGCCCGAAGAGCCGGAGGGAAGTATCGCACACGCAAATGTGCCAGGACAGAGACGTGTTCTACGTTGTCCCCTCTCGTCGTCCAGTTTGTGCCTCTGCTGCTTCTGCTGTTAGGAATCGCTCCTTGAAAGGCGAGCGAGAGCGTCCTTCCGGGTGCATTGCACTGAGTCGAGTGCTCGCTCGGGACTTTGCTCTCGGGGCCAAGGCAAGAGGGCGTGCTTGCCCGCAGAACCGAGAACACGCTGTTGGGCAGAGCTGCAACGGACCGCTGGAGTTCAGCTCTCGCCGGACGGCAGAAGGCGAAGAACGAAGCCGCTTGCGAGCGGCGCAGTGCAGCGAAGAGCTCTCCGAATTCGCCGCTAGCTCCACGGTCCTTCTCAGCTGCGAGTAGCAGCGCTCGCAGTACACAGAGCTTCGCAAGGCCCGAAGAGCCGGAGGGAAGTATCGCACACGCAAATGTGCCAGGACAGAGACGTGTTCTACGGTGTCCCCTTCTCGTCGTGCAGTTTGTGCCTCTGCTGCTTCTGCTGTTAGGAATCGCTCCTTGAAAGGCGAGCGAGAGCGTCCTTCCGGGTGCATTGCACTGAGTCGAGTGCTCGCTCGGGACTTTGCTCTCGGGGCCAAGGCAAGAGGGCGTGCTTGCCCGCAGAACCGAGAACACGCTGTTGGGCAGAGCTGCAACGGACCGCTGGAGTTCAGCTCTCGCCGGACGGCAGAAGGCGAAGAACGAAGCCGCTTGCGAGCGGCGCAGTGCAGCGAAGAGCTCTCCGAATTCGCCGCTAGCTCCACGGTCCTTCTCAGCTGCGAGTAGCAGCGCTCGCAGTACACAGAGCTTCGCAAGGCCCGAAGAGCCGGAGGGAAGTATCGCACACGCAAATGTGCCAGGACAGAGACGTGTTCTACGGTGTCCCCTCTCGTCGTGCAGTTTGTGCCTCTGCTGCTTCTGCTGTTAGGAATCGCTCCTTGAAAGGCGAGCGAGAGCGTCCTTCCGGGTGCATTGCACTGAGTCGAGTGCTCGCTCGGGACTTTGCTCTCGGGGCCAAGGCAAGAGGGCGTGCTTGCCCGCAGAACCGAGAACACGCTGTTGGGCAGAGCTGCAACGGACCGCTGGAGTTCAGCTCTCGCCGGACGGCAGAAGGCGAAGAACGAAGCCGCTTGCGAGCGGCGCAGTGCAGCGAAGAGCTCTCCGAATTCGCCGCTAGCTCCACGGTCCTTCTCAGCTGCGAGTAGCAGCGCTCGCAGTACACAGAGCTTCGCAAGGCCCGAAGAGCCGGAGGGAAGTATCGCACACGCAAATGTGCCAGGACAGAGACGTGTTCTACGGTGTCCCCTCTCGTCGTGCAGTTTGTGCCTCTGCTGCTTCTGCTGTTAGGAATCGCTCCTTGAAAGGCGAGCGAGAGCGTCCTTCCGGGTGCATTGCACTGAGTCGAGTGCTCGCTCGGGACTTTGCTCTCGGGGCCAAGGCAAGAGGGCGTGCTTGCCCGCAGAACCGAGAACACGCTGTTGGGCAGAGCTGCAACTGACCGCTGGAGTTCAGCTCTCGCCGGACGGCAGAAGGCGAAGAACGAAGCCGCTTGCGAGCGGCGCAGTGCAGCGAAGAGCTCTCCGAATTCGCCGCTAGCTCCACGGTCCTTCTCAGCTGCGAGTAGCAGCGCTCGCAGTACACAGAGCTTCGCAAGGCCCGAAGAGCCGGAGGGAAGTATCGCACACGCAAATGTGCCAGGACAGAGACGTGTTCTACGGTGTCCCTTCTCGTCGTGCAGTTTGTGCCTCTGCTGCTTCTGCTGTTAGGAATCGCTCCTTGAAAGGCGAGCGAGAGCGTCCTTCCGGGTGCATTGCACTGAGTCGAGTGCTCGCTCGGGACTTTGCTCTCGGGGCCAAGGCAAGAGGGGTGCGTGCTTGCCCGCAGAACCGAGAACACGCTGTTGGGCAGAGCTGCAACTGACCGCTGGAGTTCAGCTCTCGCCGGACGGCAGAAGGCGAAGAACGAAGCCGCTTGCGAGCGGCGCAGTGCAGCGAAGAGCTCTCCGAATTCGCCGCTAGCTCCACGGTGCTTCTCAGCTGCGAGTAGCAGCGCTCGCAGTACACAGAGCTTCGCAAGGCCCGAAGAGCCGGAGGGAAGTATCGCACACGCAAATGTGCCAGGACAGAGACGTGTTCTACGTTGTCCCCTCTCGTCGTGCAGTTTGTGCCTCTGCTGCTTCTGCTGTTAGGAATCGCTCCTTGAAAGGCGAGCGAGAGCGTCCTTCCGGGTGCATTGCACTGAGTCGAGTGCTCGCTCGGGACTTTGCTCTCGGGGCCAAGGCAAGAGGGCGTGCTTGCCCGCAGAACCGAGAACACGCTGTTGGGCAGAGCTGCAACGGACCGCTGGAGTTCAGCCTTCGCCGGACGGCAGAAGGCGAAGAACGAAGGCGCTTGCGAGCGGCGCAGTGCAGCGAAGAGCTCTCCGAATTCGCCGCTAGCTCCACGGTCCTTCTCAGCTGCGAGTAGCAGCGCTCGCAGTACACAGAGCTTCGCAAGGCCCGAAGAGCCGGAGGGAAGTATCGCACACGCAAATGTGCCAGGACAGAGACGTGATCTACGTTGTCCCCTCTCGTCGTGCAGTTTGTGCCTCTGCTGCTTCTGCTGTTAGGAATCGCTCCTTGAAAGGCGAGCGAGAGCGTCCTTCCGGGTGCATTGCACTGAGTCGAGTGCTCGCTCGGGACTTTGCTCTCGCGGCCAAGGCAAGAGGGCGTGCTTGCCCGCAGAACCGAGAACACGCTGTTGGGCAGAGCTGCAACGGACCGCTGGAGTTCAGCTCTCGCCGGACGGCAGAAGGCGAAGAACGAAGCCGCTTGCGAGCGGCGCAGTGCAGCGAAGAGCTCTCCGAATTCGCCGCTAGCTCCACGGTCCTTCTCAGCTGCGAGTAGCAGCGCTCGCAGTACACAGAGCTTCGCAAGGCCCGAAGACCCGGAGGGGAAGTATCGCACACGCAAATGTGCCAGGACAGAGACGTGTTCTACGTTGTCCCCTCTCGTCGTGCAGTTTGTGCCTCTGCTGCTTCTGCTGTTAGGAATCGCTCCTTGAAAGGCGAGCGAGAGCGTCCTTCCGGGTGCATTGCACTGAGTCGAGTGCTCGCTCGGGACTTTGCTCTCGGGGCAAGGCAAGAGGGCGTGCTTGCCCGCAGAACCGAGAACACGCTGTTGGGCAGAGCTGCAACTGACCGCTGGAGTTCAGCTCTCGCCGGACGGCAGAAGGCGAAGAACGAAGGCGCTTGCGAGCGGCGCAGTGCAGCGAAGAGCTCTCCGAATTCGCCGCTAGCTCCACGGTCCTTCTCAGCTGCGAGTAGCAGCGCTCGCAGTACACAGAGCTTCGCAAGGCCCGAAGAGCCGGAGGGAAGTATCGCACACGCAAATGTGCCAGGACAGAGACGTGTTCTACGTTGTCCCCTCTCGTCGTCCAGTTTGTGCCTCTGCTGCTTCTGCTGTTAGGAATCGCTCCTTGAAAGGCGAGCGAGAGCGTCCTTCCGGGTGCATTGCACTGAGTCGAGTGCTAGCTCGGGACTTTGCTCTCGGGGCCAAGGCAAGAGGGCGTGCTTGCCCGCAGAACCGAGAACACGCTGTTGGGCAGAGCTGCAACTGACCGCTGGAGTTCAGCCTTCGCCGGACGGCAGAAGGCGAAGAACGAAGCCGCTTGCGAGCGGCGCAGTGCAGCGAAGAGCTCTCCCGAATTCGCCGCTAGCTCCACGGTCCTTCTCAGCTGCGAGTAGCAGCGCTCGCAGTACACAGAGCTTCGCAAGGCCCGAAGAGCCAGAGGGAAGTATCGCACACGCAAATGTGCCAGGACAGAGACGTGTTCTACGGTGTCCCCTCTCGTCGTGCAGTTTGTGCCTCTGCTGCTTCTGCTGTTAGGAATCGCTCCTTGAAAGGCGAGCGAGAGCGTCCTTCCGGGTGCATTGCACTGAGTCGAGTGCTCGCTCGGGACTTTGCTCTCGCGGCCAAGGCAAGAGGGCGTGCTTGCCCGCAGAACCGAGAAACACGCTGTTGGGCAGAGCTGCAACTGACCGCTGGAGTTCAGCCTTCGCCGGACGGCAGAAGGCGAAGAACGAAGGCGCTTGCGAGCGGCGCAGTGCAGCGAAGAGCTCTCCGAATTCGCCGCTAGCTCCACGGTCCTTCTCAGCTGCGAGTAGCAGCGCTCGCAGTACACAGAGCTTCGCAAGGCCCGAAGAGCCGGAGGGAAGTATCGCACACGCAAATGTGCCAGGACAGAGACGTGTTCTACGTTGTCCCCTCTCGTCGTGCAGTTTGTGCCTCTGCTGCTTCTGCTGTTAGGAATCGCTCCTTGAAAGGCGAGCGAGAGCGTCCTTCCGGGTGCATTGCACTGAGTCGAGTGCTCGCTCGGGACTTTGCTCTCGGGGCCAAGGCAAGAGGGCGTGCTTGCCCGCAGAACCGAGAACACGCTGTTGGGCAGAGCTGCAACTGACCGCTGGAGTTCAGCTCTCGCCGGACGGCAGAAGGCGAAGAACGAAGCCGCTTGCGAGCGGCGCAGTGCAGCGAAGAGCTCTCCGAATTCGCCGCTAGCTCCACGGTCCTTCTCAGCTGCGAGTAGCAGCGCTCGCCGTACACAGAGCTTCGCAAGGCCCGAAGAGCCGGAGGGAAGTATCGCACACGCAAATGTGCCAGGACAGAGACGTGTTCTACGTTGTCCCCTCTCGTCGTGCAGTTTGTGCCTCTGCTGCTTCTGCTGTTAGGAATCGCTCCTTGAAAGGCGAGCGAGAGCGTCCTTCCGGGTGCATTGCACTGAGTCGAGTGCTCGCTCGGGACTTTGCTCTCGGGGCCAAGGCAAGAGGGCGTGCTTGCCCGCAGAACCGAGAACACGCTGTTGGGCAGAGCTGCAACTGACCGCTGGAGTTCAGCTCTCGCCGGACGGCAGAAGGCGAAGAACGAAGCCGCTTGCGAGCGGCGCAGTGCAGCGAAGAGCTCTCCGAATTCGCCGCTAGCTCCACGGTCCTTCTCAGCTGCGAGTAGCAGCGCTCGCAGTACACAGAGCTTCGCAAGGCCCGAAGAGCCGGAGGGAAGTATCGCACACGCAAATGTGCCAGGACAGAGACGTGTTCTACGGTGTCCCCTCTCGTCGTGCAGTTTGTGCCTCTGCTGCTTCTGCTGTTAGGAATCGCTCCTTGAAAGGCGAGCGAGAGCGTCCTTCCGGGTGCATTGCACTGAGTCGAGTGCTCGCTCGGGACTTTGCTCTCGGGGCCAAGGCAAGAGGGCGTGCTTGCCCGCAGAACCGAGAACACGCTGTTGGGCAGAGCTGCAACTGACCGCTGGAGTTCAGCTCTCGCCGGACGGCAGAAGGCGAAGAACGAAGCCGCTTGCGAGCGGCGCAGTGCAGCGAAGAGCTCTCCGAATTCGCCGCTAGCTCCACGGTCCTTCTCAGCTGCGAGTAGCAGCGCTCGCAGTACACAGAGCTTCGCAAGGCCCGAAGAGCCGGAGGGAAGTATCGCACACGCAAATGTGCCAGGACAGAGACGTGTTCTACGTTGTCCCCTTCTCGTCGTGCAGTTTGTGCCTCTGCTGCTTCTGCTGTTAGGAATCGCTCCTTGAAAGGCGAGCGAGAGCGTCCTTCCGGGTGCATTGCACTGAGTCGAGTGCTCGCTCGGGACTTTGCTCTCGGGGCCAAGGCAAGAGGGCGTGCTTGCCCGCAGAACCGAGAACACGCTGTTGGGCAGAGCTGCAACTGACCGCTGGAGTTCAGCTCTCGCCGGACGGCAGAAGGCGAAGAACGAAGCCGCTTGCGAGCGGCGCAGTGCAGCGAAGAGCTCTCCGAATTCGCCGCTAGCTCCACGGTCCTTCTCAGCTGCGAGTAGCAGCGCTCGCAGTACACAGAGCTTCGCAAGGCCCGAAGAGCCGGAGGGAAGTATCGCACACGCAAATGTGCCAGGACAGAGACGTGTTCTACGGTGTCCCCTCTCGTCGTGCAGTTTGTGCCCTCTGCTGCTTCTGCTGTTAGGAATCGCTCCTTGAAAGGCGAGCGAGAGCGTCCTTCCGGGTGCATTGCACTGAGTCGAGTGCTCGCTCGGGACTTTGCTCTCGCGGCCAAGGCAAGAGGGCGTGCTTGCCCGCAGAACCGAGAACACGCTGTTGGGCAGAGCTGCAACGGACCGCTGGAGTTCAGCTCTCGCCGGACGGCAGAAGGCGAAGAACGAAGCCGCTTGCGAGCGGCGCAGTGCAGCGAAGAGCTCTCCGAATTCGCCGCTAGCTCCACGGTCCTTCTCAGCTGCGAGTAGCAGCGCTCGCAGTACACAGAGCTTCGCAAGGCCCGAAGAGCCGGAGGGAAGTATCGCACACGCAAATGTGCCAGGACAGAGACGTGTTCTACGGTGTCCCCTCTCGTCGTCCAGTTTGTGCCTCTGCTGCTTCTGCTGTTAGGAATCGCTCCTTGAAAGGCGAGCGAGAGCGTCCTTCCGGGTGCATTGCACTGAGTCGAGTGCTCGCTCGGGACTTTGCTCTCGGGGCCAAGGCAAGAGGGCGTGCTTGCCCGCAGAACCGAGAACACGCTGTTGGGCAGAGCTGCAACGGACCGCTGGAGTTCAGCTCTCGCCGGACGGCAGAAGGCGAAGAACGAAGCCGCTTGCGAGCGGCGCAGTGCAGCGAAGAGCTCTCCGAATTCGCCGCTAGCTCCACGGTCCTTCTCAGCTGCGAGTAGCAGCGCTCGCAGTACACAGAGCTTCGCAAGGCCCGAAGAGCCGGAGGGAAGTATCGCACACGCAAATGTGCCAGGACAGAGACGTGTTCTAACGTTGTCCCCTCTCGTCGTGCAGTTTGTGCACTCTGCTGCTTCTGCTGTTAGGAATCGCTCCTTGAAAGGCGAGCGAGAGCGTCCTTCCGGGTGCATTGCACTGAGTCGAGTGCTCGCTCGGGACTTTGCTCTCGGGGGCCAAGGCAAGAGGGCGTGCTTGCCCGCAGAACCGAGAACACGCTGTTGGGCAGAGCTGCAACGGACCGCTGGAGTTCAGCTCTCGCCGGACGGCAGAAGGCGAAGAACGAAGCCGCTTGCGAGCGGCGCAGTGCAGCGAAGAGCTCTCCGAATTCGCCGCTAGCTCCACGGTCCTTCTCAGCTGCGAGTAGCAGCGCTCGCAGTACACAGAGCTTCGCAAGGCCCGAAGAGCCGGAGGGAAGTATCGCACACGCAAATGTGCCAGGACAGAGACGTGTTCTACGTTGTCCCCTCTCGTCGTGCAGTTTGTGCCTCTGCTGCTTCTGCTGTTAGGAATCGCTCCTTGAAAGGCGAGCGAGAGCGTCCTTCCGGGTGCATTGCACTGAGTCGAGTGCTCGCTCGGGACTTTGCTCTCGGGGCCAAGGCAAGAGGGCGTGCTTGCCCGCAGAACCGAGAACACGCTGTTGGGCAGAGCTGCAACGGACCGCTGGAGTTCAGCTCTCGCCGGACGGCAGAAGGCGAAGAACGAAGGCGCTTGCGAGCGGCGCAGTGCAGCGAAGAGCTCTCCGAATTCGCCGCTAGCTCCACGGTGCTTCTCAGCTGCGAGTAGCAGCGCTCGCAGTACACAGAGCTTCGCAAGGGCCCGAAGAGCCGGAGGGAAGTATCGCACACGCAAATGTGCCAGGACAGAGACGTGTTCTACGGTGTCCCCCTCTCGTCGTGCAGTTTGTGCCTCTGCTGCTTCTGCTGTTAGGAATCGCTCCTTGAAAGGCGAGCGAGAGCGTCCTTCCGGGTGCATTGCACTGAGTCGAGTGCTCGCTCGGGACTTTGCTCTCGCGGCCAAGGCAAGAGGGCGTGCTTGCCCGCAGAACCGAGAACACGCTGTTGGGCAGAGCTGCAACTGACCGCTGGAGTTCAGCTCTCGCCGGACGGCAGAAGGCGAAGAACGAAGGCGCTTGCGAGCGGCGCAGTGCAGCGAAGAAATTCGCCGCTAGCTCCACGGTGCTTCTCAGCTGCGAGTAGCAGCGCTCGCAGTACACAGAGCTTCGCAAGGCCCGAAGAGCCGGAGGGAAGTATCGCACACGCAAATGTGCCAGGACAGAGACGTGTTCTACGGTGTCCCCTCTCGTCGTGCAGTTTGTGCCTCTGCTGCTTCTGCTGTTAGGAATCGCTCCTTGAAAGGCGAGCGAGAGCGTCCTTCCGGGTGCATTGCACTGAGTCGAGTGCTCGCTCGGGACTTTGCTCTCGGGGCCAAGGCAAGAGGGCGTGCTTGCCCGCAGAACCGAGAACACGCTGTTGGGCAGAGCTGCAACGGACCGCTGGAGTTCAGCTCTCGCCGGACGGCAGAAGGCGAAGAACGAAGGCGCTTGCGAGCGGCGCAGTGCAGCGAAGAGCTCTCCGAATTCGCCGCTAGCTCCACGGTGCTTCTCAGCTGCGAGTAGCAGCGCTCGCAGTACACAGAGCTTCGCAAGGCCCGAAGAGCCGGAGGGAAGTATCGCACACGCAAATGTGCCAGGACAGAGACGTGTTCTACGTTGTCCCCTCTCGTCGTGCAGTTTGTGCCTCTGCTGCTTCTGCTGTTAGGAATCGCTCCTTGAAAGGCGAGCGAGAGCGTCCTTCCGGGTGCATTGCACTGAGTCGAGTGCTCGCTCGGGACTTTGCTCTCGGGGCCAAGGCAAGAGGGCGTGCTTGCCCGCAGAACCGAGAACACGCTGTTGGGCAGAGCTGCAACGGACCGCTGGAGTTCAGCTCTCGCCGGACGGCAGAAGGCGAAGAACGAAGCCGCTTGCGAGCGGCGCAGTGCAGCGAAGAGCTCTCCGAATTCGCCGCTAGCTCCACGGTCCTTCTCAGCTGCGAGTAGCAGCGCTCGCAGTACACAGAGCTTCGCAAGGCCCGAAGAGCCGGAGGGAAGTATCGCACACGCAAATGTGCCAGGACAGAGACGTGTTCTACGGTGTCCCCTCTCGTCGTGCAGTTTGTGCCTCTGCTGCTTCTGCTGTTAGGAATCGCTCCTTGAAAGGCGAGCGAGAGCGTCCTTCCGGGTGCATTGCACTGAGTCGAGTGCTCGCTCGGGACTTTGCTCTCGGGGCCAAGGCAAGAGGGCGTGCTTGCCCGCAGAACCGAGAACACGCTGTTGGGCAGAGCTGCAACTGACCGCTGGAGTTCAGCTCTCGCCGGACGGCAGAAGGCGAAGAACGAAGCCGCTTGCGAGCGGCGCAGTGCAGCGAAGAGCTCTCCGAATTCGCCGCTAGCTCCACGGTCCTTCTCAGCTGCGAGTAGCTGCTCTCGCAGTACACAGAGCTTCGCAAGGCCCGAAGAGCCGGAGGGAAGTATCGCACACGCAAATGTGCCAGGACAGAGACGTGTTCTACGGTGTCCCCTCTCGTCGTGCAGTTTGTGCCTCTGCTGCTTCTGCTGTTAGGAATCGCTCCTTGAAAGGCGAGCGAGAGCGTCCTTCCGGGTGCATTGCACTGAGTCGAGTGCTCGCTCGGGACTTTGCTCTCGGGGCCAAGGCAAGAGGGCGTGCTTGCCCGCAGAACCGAGAACACGCTGTTGGGCAGAGCTGCAACTGACCGCTGGAGTTCAGCTCTCGCCGGACGGCAGAAGGCGAAGAACGAAGCCGCTTGCGAGCGGCGCAGTGCAGCGAAGAGCTCTCCGAATTCGCCGCTAGCTCCACGGTCCTTCTCAGCTGCGAGTAGCAGCGCTCGCAGTACACAGAGCTTCGCAAGGCCCGAAGAGCCGGAGGGAAGTATCGCACACGCAAATGTGCCAGGACAGAGACGTGTTCTACGTTGTCCCCTCTCGTCGTGCAGTTTGTGCCTCTGCTGCTTCTGCTGTTAGGAATCGCTCCTTGAAAGGCGAGCGAGAGCGTCCTTCCGGGTGCATTGCACTGAGTCGAGTGCTCGCTCGGGACTTTGCTCTCGGGGCCAAGGCAAGAGGGCGTGCTTGCCCGCAGAACCGAGAACACGCTGTTGGGCAGAGCTGCAACGGACCGCTGGAGTTCAGCTCTCGCCGGACGGCAGAAGGCGAAGAACGAAGCCGCTTGCGAGCGGCGCAGTGCAGCGAAGAGCTCTCCGAATTCGCCGCTAGCTCCACGGTCCTTCTCAGCTGCGAGTAGCAGCGCTCGCAGTACACAGAGCTTCGCAAGGCCCGAAGAGCCGGAGGGAAGTATCGCACACGCAAATGTGCCAGGACAGAGACGTGTTCTACGGTGTCCCCTCTCGTCGTCCAGTTTGTGCCTCTGCTGCTTCTGCTGTTAGGAATCGCTCCTTGAAAGGCGAGCGAGAGCGTCCTTCCGGGTGCATTGCACTGAGTCGAGTGCTCGCTCGGGACTTTGCTCTCGGGGCCAAGGCAAGAGGGCGTGCTTGCCCGCAGAACCGAGAACACGCTGTTGGGCAGAGCTGCAACGGACCGCTGGAGTTCAGCTCTCGCCGGACGGCAGAAGGCGAAGAACGAAGCCGCTTGCGAGCGGCGCAGTGCAGCGAAGAGCTCTCCGAATTCGCCGCTAGCTCCACGGTCCTTCTCAGCTGCGAGTAGCAGCGCTCGCAGTACACAGAGCTTCGCAAGGCCCGAAGAGCCGGAGGGAAGTATCGCACACGCAAATGTGCCAGGACAGAGACGTGTTCTACGTTGTCCCCTCTCGTCGTGCAGTTTGTGCCTCTGCTGCTTCTGCTGTTAGGAATCGCTCCTTGAAAGGCGAGCGAGAGCGTCCTTCCGGGTGCATTGCACTGAGTCGAGTGCTCGCTCGGGACTTTGCTCTCGGGGCCAAGGCAAGAGGGCGTGCTTGCCCGCAGAACCGAGAACACGCTGTTGGGCAGAGCTGCAACGGACCGCTGGAGTTCAGCTCTCGCCGGACGGCAGAAGGCGAAGAACGAAGCCGCTTGCGAGCGGCGCAGTGCAGCGAAGAGCTCTCCGAATTCGCCGCTAGCTCCACGGTCCTTCTCAGCTGCGAGTAGCAGCGCTCGCAGTACACAGAGCTTCGCAAGGCCCGAAGAGCCGGAGGGAAGTATCGCACACGCAAATGTGCCAGGACAGAGACGTGTTCTACGGTGTCCCCTCTCGTCGTGCAGTTTGTGCCTCTGCTGCTTCTGCTGTTAGGAATCGCTCCTTGAAAGGCGAGCGAGAGCGTCCTTCCGGGTGCATTGCACTGAGTCGAGTGCTCGCTCGGGACTTTGCTCTCGCGGCCAAGGCAAGAGGGCGTGCTTGCCCGCAGAACCGAGAACACGCTGTTGGGCAGAGCTGCAACTGACCGCTGGAGTTCAGCTCTCGCCGGACGGCAGAAGGCGAAGAACGAAGCCGCTTGCGAGCGGCGCAGTGCAGCGAAGAGCTCTCCGAATTCGCCGCTAGCTCCACGGTCCTTCTCAGCTGCGAGTAGCAGCGCTCGCAGTACACAGAGCTTCGCAAGGCCCGAAGACCCGGAGGGAAGTATCGCACACGCAAATGTGCCAGGACAGAGACGTGTTCTACGGTGTCCCCTCTCGTCGTGCAGTTTGTGCCTCTGCTGCTTCTGCTGTTAGGAATCGCTCCTTGAAAGGCGAGCGAGAGCGTCCTTCCGGGTGCATTGCACTGAGTCGAGTGCTCGCTCGGGACTTTGCTCTCGGGGCCAAGGCAAGAGGGCGTGCTTGCCCGCAGAACCGAGAACACGCTGTTGGGCAGAGCTGCAACGGACCGCTGGAGTTCAGCTCTCGCCGGACGGCAGAAGGCGAAGAACGAAGCCGCTTGCGAGCGGCGCAGTGCAGCGAAGAGCTCTCCGAATTCGCCGCTAGCTCCACGGTCCTTCTCAGCTGCGAGTAGCAGCGCTCGCAGTACACAGAGCTTCGCAAGGCCCGAAGAGCCGGAGGGAAGTATCGCACACGCAAATGTGCCAGGACAGAGACGTGTTCTACGGTGTCCCCTCTCGTCGTGCAGTTTGTGCCTCTGCTGCTTCTGCTGTTAGGAATCGCTCCTTGAAAGGCGAGCGAGAGCGTCCTTCCGGGTGCATTGCACTGAGTCGAGTGCTCGCTCGGGACTTTGCTCTCGGGGCCAAGGCAAGAGGGCGTGCTTGCCCGCAGAACCGAGAACACGCTGTTGGGCAGAGCTGCAACGGACCGCTGGAGTTCAGCTCTCGCCGGACGGCAGAAGGCGAAGAACGAAGCCGCTTGCGAGCGGCGCAGTGCAGCGAAGAGCTCTCCGAATTCGCCGCTAGCTCCACGGTCCTTCTCAGCTGCGAGTAGCAGCGCTCGCAGTACACAGAGCTTCGCAAGGCCCGAAGAGCCGGAGGGAAGTATCGCACACGCAAATGTGCCAGGACAGAGACGTGTTCTACGGTGTCCCCTCTCGTCGTGCAGTTTGTGCCTCTGCTGCTTCTGCTGTTAGGAATCGCTCCTTGAAAGGCGAGCGAGAGCGTCCTTCCGGGTGCATTGCACTGAGTCGAGTGCTCGCTCGGGACTTTGCTCTCGGGGCCAAGGCAAGAGGGCGTGCTTGCCCGCAGAACCGAGAACACGCTGTTGGGCAGAGCTGCAACTGACCGCTGGAGTTCAGCTCTCGCCGGACGGCAGAAGGCGAAGAACGAAGCCGCTTGCGAGCGGCGCAGTGCAGCGAAGAGCTCTCCGAATTCGCCGCTAGCTCCACGGTCCTTCTCAGCTGCGAGTAGCTGCTCTCGCAGTACACAGAGCTTCGCAAGGCCCGAAGAGCCGGAGGGAAGTATCGCACACGCAAATGTGCCAGGACAGAGACGTGTTCTACGGTGTCCCCTCTCGTCGTGCAGTTTGTGCCTCTGCTGCTTCTGCTGTTAGGAATCGCTCCTTGAAAGGCGAGCGAGAGCGTCCTTCCGGGTGCATTGCACTGAGTCGAGTGCTCGCTCGGGACTTTGCTCTCGGGGCCAAGGCAAGAGGGCGTGCTTGCCCGCAGAACCGAGAACACGCTGTTGGGCAGAGCTGCAACTGACCGCTGGAGTTCAGCTCTCGCCGGACGGCAGAAGGCGAAGAACGAAGCCGCTTGCGAGCGGCGCAGTGCAGCGAAGAGCTCTCCGAATTCGCCGCTAGCTCCACGGTCCTTCTCAGCTGCGAGTAGCAGCGCTCGCAGTACACAGAGCTTCGCAAGGCCCGAAGAGCCGGAGGGAAGTATCGCACACGCAAATGTGCCAGGACAGAGACGTGTTCTACGTTGTCCCCTCTCGTCGTGCAGTTTGTGCCTCTGCTGCTTCTGCTGTTAGGAATCGCTCCTTGAAAGGCGAGCGAGAGCGTCCTTCCGGGTGCATTGCACTGAGTCGAGTGCTCGCTCGGGACTTTGCTCTCGGGGCCAAGGCAAGAGGGCGTGCTTGCCCGCAGAACCGAGAACACGCTGTTGGGCAGAGCTGCAACTGACCGCTGGAGTTCAGCTCTCGCCGGACGGCAGAAGGCGAAGAACGAAGCCGCTTGCGAGCGGCGCAGTGCAGCGAAGAGCTCTCCGAATTCGCCGCTAGCTCCACGGTCCTTCTCAGCTGCGAGTAGCAGCGCTCGCAGTACACAGAGCTTCGCAAGGCCCGAAGAGCCGGAGGGAAGTATCGCACACGCAAATGTGCCAGGACAGAGACGTGTTCTACGTTGTCCCTTCTCGTCGTGCAGTTTGTGCCTCTGCTGCTTCTGCTGTTAGGAATCGCTCCTTGAAAGGCGAGCGAGAGCGTCCTTCCGGGTGCATTGCACTGAGTCGAGTGCTCGCTCGGGACTTTGCTCTCGGGGCCAAGGCAAGAGGGCGTGCTTGCCCGCAGAACCGAGAACACGCTGTTGGGCAGAGCTGCAACTGACCGCTGGAGTTCAGCTCTCGCCGGACGGCAGAAGGCGAAGAACGAAGCCGCTTGCGAGCGGCGCAGTGCAGCGAAGAGCTCTCCGAATTCGCCGCTAGCTCCACGGTCCTTCTCAGCTGCGAGTAGCAGCGCTCGCAGTACACAGAGCTTCGCAAGGCCCGAAGAGCCGGAGGGAAGTATCGCACACGCAAATGTGCCAGGACAGAGACGTGTTCTACGTTGTCCCCTCTCGTCGTGCAGTTTGTGCCTCTGCTGCTTCTGCTGTTAGGAATCGCTCCTTGAAAGGCGAGCGAGAGCGTCCTTCCGGGTGCATTGCACTGAGTCGAGTGCTCGCTCGGGACTTTGCTCTCGGGGCCAAGGCAAGAGGGCGTGCTTGCCCGCAGAACCGAGAACACGCTGTTGGGCAGAGCTGCAACTGACCGCTGGAGTTCAGCTCTCGCCGGACGGCAGAAGGCGAAGAACGAAGCCGCTTGCGAGCGGCGCAGTGCAGCGAAGAGCTCTCCGAATTCGCCGCTAGCTCCACGGTCCTTCTCAGCTGCGAGTAGCAGCGCTCGCAGAACACAGAGCTTCGCAAGGCCCGAAGAGCCGGAGGGAAGTATCGCACACGCAAATGTGCCAGGACAGAGACGTGTTCTACGTTGTCCCCTCTCGTCGTCCAGTTTGTGCCTCTGCTGCTTCTGCTGTTAGGAATCGCTCCTTGAAAGGCGAGCGAGAGCGTCCTTCCGGGTGCATTGCACTGAGTCGAGTGCTCGCTCGGGACTTTGCTCTCGGGGCCAAGGCAAGAGGGCGTGCTTGCCCGCAGAACCGAGAACACGCTGTTGGGCAGAGCTGCAACGGACCGCTGGAGTTCAGCTCTCGCCGGACGGCAGAAGGCGAAGAACGAAGGCGCTTGCGAGCGGCGCAGTGCAGCGAAGAGCTCTCCGAATTCGCCGCTAGCTCCACGGTCCTTCTCAGCTGCGAGTAGCAGCGCTCGCAGTACACAGAGCTTCGCAAGGCCCGAAGAGCCGGAGGGAAGTATCGCACACGCAAATGTGCCAGGACAGAGACGTGTTCTACGGTGTCCCCTCTCGTCGTGCAGTTTGTGCCTCTGCTGCTTCTGCTGTTAGGAATCGCTCCTTGAAAGGCGAGCGAGAGCGTCCTTCCGGGTGCATTGCACTGAGTCGAGTGCTCGCTCGGGACTTTGCTCTCGGGGCCAAGGCAAGAGGGCGTGCTTGCCCGCAGAACCGAGAACACGCTGTTGGGCAGAGCTGCAACGGACCGCTGGAGTTCAGCTCTCGCCGGACGGCAGAAGGCGAAGAACGAAGCCGCTTGCGAGCGGCGCAGTGCAGCGAAGAGCTCTCCGAATTCGCCGCTAGCTCCACGGTCCTTCTCAGCTGCGAGTAGCAGCGCTCGCAGTACACAGAGCTTCGCAAGGCCCGAAGAGCCGGAGGGAAGTATCGCACACGCAAATGTGCCAGGACAGAGACGTGTTCTACGTTGTCCCCTCTCGTCGTGCAGTTTGTGCCTCTGCTGCTTCTGCTGTTAGGAATCGCTCCTTGAAAGGCGAGCGAGAGCGTCCTTCCGGGTGCATTGCACTGAGTCGAGTGCTCGCTCGGGACTTTGCTCTCGGGGCCAAGGCAAGAGGGCGTGCTTGCCCGCAGAACCGAGAACACGCTGTTGGGCAGAGCTGCAACTGACCGCTGGAGTTCAGCTCTCGCCGGACGGCAGAAGGCGAAGAACGAAGCCGCTTGCGAGCGGCGCAGTGCAGCGAAGAGCTCTCCGAATTCGCCGCTAGCTCCACGGTCCTTCTCAGCTGCGAGTAGCAGCGCTCGCAGTACACAGAGCTTCGCAAGGCCCGAAGAGCCGGAGGGAAGTATCGCACACGCAAATGTGCCAGGACAGAGACGTGTTCTACGTTGTCCCCTCTCGTCGTGCAGTTTGTGCCTCTGCTGCTTCTGCTGTTAGGAATCGCTCCTTGAAAGGCGAGCGAGAGCGTCCTTCCGGGTGCATTGCACTGAGTCGAGTGCTCGCTCGGGACTTTGCTCTCGGGGCCAAGGCAAGAGGGCGTGCTTGCCCGCAGAACCGAGAACACGCTGTTGGGCAGAGCTGCAACTGACCGCTGGAGTTCAGCTCTCGCCGGACGGCAGAAGGCGAAGAACGAAGGCGCTTGCGAGCGGCGCAGTGCAGCGAAGAGCTCTCCGAATTCGCCGCTAGCTCCACGGTCCTTCTCAGCTGCGAGTAGCAGCGCTCGCAGTACACAGAGCTTCGCAAGGCCCGAAGAGCCGGAGGGAAGTATCGCACACGCAAATGTGCCAGGACAGAGACGTGTTCTACGTTGTCCCCTCTCGTCGTGCAGTTTGTGCCTCTGCTGCTTCTGCTGTTAGGAATCGCTCCTTGAAAGGCGAGCGAGAGCGTCCTTCCGGGTGCATTGCACTGAGTCGAGTGCTCGCTCGGGACTTTGCTCTCGGGGCCAAGGCAAGAGGGCGTGCTTGCCCGCAGAACCGAGAACACGCTGTTGGGCAGAGCTGCAACTGACCGCTGGAGTTCAGCTCTCGCCGGACGGCAGAAGGCGAAGAACGAAGCCGCTTGCGAGCGGCGCAGTGCAGCGAAGAGCTCTCCGAATTCGCCGCTAGCTCCACGGTCCTTCTCAGCTGCGAGTAGCAGCGCTCGCCGTACACAGAGCTTCGCAAGGCCCGAAGAGCCGGAGGGAAGTATCGCACACGCAAATGTGCCAGGACAGAGACGTGTTCTACGTTGTCCCCTCTCGTCGTGCAGTTTGTGCCTCTGCTGCTTCTGCTGTTAGGAATCGCTCCTTGAAAGGCGAGCGAGAGCGTCCTTCCGGGTGCATTGCACTGAGTCGAGTGCTCGCTCGGGACTTTGCTCTCGGGGCCAAGGCAAGAGGGCGTGCTTGCCCGCAGAACCGAGAACACGCTGTTGGGCAGAGCTGCAACTGACCGCTGGAGTTCAGCTCTCGCCGGACGGCAGAAGGCGAAGAACGAAGCCGCTTGCGAGCGGCGCAGTGCAGCGAAGAGCTCTCCGAATTCGCCGCTAGCTCCACGGTCCTTCTCAGCTGCGAGTAGCAGCGCTCGCAGTACACAGAGCTTCGCAAGGCCCGAAGAGCCGGAGGGAAGTATCGCACACGCAAATGTGCCAGGACAGAGACGTGTTCTACGGTGTCCCCTCTCGTCGTGCAGTTTGTGCCTCTGCTGCTTCTGCTGTTAGGAATCGCTCCTTGAAAGGCGAGCGAGAGCGTCCTTCCGGGTGCATTGCACTGAGTCGAGTGCTCGCTCGGGACTTTGCTCTCGGGGCCAAGGCAAGAGGGCGTGCTTGCCCGCAGAACCGAGAACACGCTGTTGGGCAGAGCTGCAACGGACCGCTGGAGTTCAGCTCTCGCCGGACGGCAGAAGGCGAAGAACGAAGCCGCTTGCGAGCGGCGCAGTGCAGCGAAGAGCTCTCCGAATTCGCCGCTAGCTCCACGGTCCTTCTCAGCTGCGAGTAGCAGCGCTCGCAGTACACAGAGCTTCGCAAGGCCCGAAGAGCCGGAGGGAAGTATCGCACACGCAAATGTGCCAGGACAGAGACGTGTTCTACGGTGTCCCCTCTCGTCGTCCAGTTTGTGCCTCTGCTGCTTCTGCTGTTAGGAATCGCTCCTTGAAAGGCGAGCGAGAGCGTCCTTCCGGGTGCATTGCACTGAGTCGAGTGCTCGCTCGGGACTTTGCTCTCGGGGCCAAGGCAAGAGGGCGTGCTTGCCCGCAGAACCGAGAACACGCTGTTGGGCAGAGCTGCAACGGACCGCTGGAGTTCAGCTCTCGCCGGACGGCAGAAGGCGAAGAACGAAGCCGCTTGCGAGCGGCGCAGTGCAGCGAAGAGCTCTCCGAATTCGCCGCTAGCTCCACGGTCCTTCTCAGCTGCGAGTAGCAGCGCTCGCAGTACACAGAGCTTCGCAAGGCCCGAAGAGCCGGAGGGAAGTATCGCACACGCAAATGTGCCAGGACAGAGACGTGTTCTACGGTGTCCCCTCTCGTCGTGCAGTTTGTGCCTCTGCTGCTTCTGCTGTTAGGAATCGCTCCTTGAAAGGCGAGCGAGAGCGTCCTTCCGGGTGCATTGCACTGAGTCGAGTGCTCGCTCGGGACTTTGCTCTCGGGGCCAAGGCAAGAGGGCGTGCTTGCCCGCAGAACCGAGAACACGCTGTTGGGCAGAGCTGCAACGGACCGCTGGAGTTCAGCTCTCGCCGGACGGCAGAAGGCGAAGAACGAAGGCGCTTGCGAGCGGCGCAGTGCAGCGAAGAGCTCTCCGAATTCGCCGCTAGCTCCACGGTGCTTCTCAGCTGCGAGTAGCAGCGCTCGCAGTACACAGAGCTTCGCAAGGCCCGAAGAGCCGGAGGGAAGTATCGCACACGCAAATGTGCCAGGACAGAGACGTGTTCTACGGTGTCCCCTCTCGTCGTGCAGTTTGTGCCTCTGCTGCTTCTGCTGTTAGGAATCGCTCCTTGAAAGGCGAGCGAGAGCGTCCTTCCGGGTGCATTGCACTGAGTCGAGTGCTCGCTCGGGACTTTGCTCTCGCGGCCAAGGCAAGAGGGCGTGCTTGCCCGCAGAACCGAGAACACGCTGTTGGGCAGAGCTGCAACTGACCGCTGGAGTTCAGCTCTCGCCGGACGGCAGAAGGCGAAGAACGAAGCCGCTTGCGAGCGGCGCAGTGCAGCGAAGAGCTCTCCGAATTCGCCGCTAGCTCCACGGTCCTTCTCAGCTGCGAGTAGCAGCGCTCGCAGTACACAGAGCTTCGCAAGGCCCGAAGAGCCGGAGGGAAGTATCGCACACGCAAATGTGCCAGGACAGAGACGTGTTCTACGGTGTCCCCTCTCGTCGTGCAGTTTGTGCCTCTGCTGCTTCTGCTGTTAGGAATCGCTCCTTGAAAGGCGAGCGAGAGCGTCCTTCCGGGTGCATTGCACTGAGTCGAGTGCTCGCTCGGGACTTTGCTCTCGGGGCCAAGGCAAGAGGGCGTGCTTGCCCGCAGAACCGAGAACACGCTGTTGGGCAGAGCTGCAACGGACCGCTGGAGTTCAGCTCTCGCCGGACGGCAGAAGGCGAAGAACGAAGCCGCTTGCGAGCGGCGCAGTGCAGCGAAGAGCTCTCCGAATTCGCCGCTAGCTCCACGGTCCTTCTCAGCTGCGAGTAGCAGCGCTCGCAGTACACAGAGCTTCGCAAGGCCCGAAGAGCCGGAGGGAAGTATCGCACACGCAAATGTGCCAGGACAGAGACGTGTTCTACGGTGTCCCCTCTCGTCGTGCAGTTTGTGCCTCTGCTGCTTCTGCTGTTAGGAATCGCTCCTTGAAAGGCGAGCGAGAGCGTCCTTCCGGGTGCATTGCACTGAGTCGAGTGCTCGCTCGGGACTTTGCTCTCGGGGCCAAGGCAAGAGGGCGTGCTTGCCCGCAGAACCGAGAACACGCTGTTGGGCAGAGCTGCAACGGACCGCTGGAGTTCAGCTCTCGCCGGACGGCAGAAGGCGAAGAACGAAGGCGCTTGCGAGCGGCGCAGTGCAGCGAAGAGCTCTCCGAATTCGCCGCTAGCTCCACGGTGCTTCTCAGCTGCGAGTAGCAGCGCTCGCAGTACACAGAGCTTCGCAAGGCCCGAAGAGCCGGAGGGAAGTATCGCACACGCAAATGTGCCAGGACAGAGACGTGTTCTACGGTGTCCCCTCTCGTCGTGCAGTTTGTGCCTCTGCTGCTTCTGCTGTTAGGAATCGCTCCTTGAAAGGCGAGCGAGAGCGTCCTTCCGGGTGCATTGCACTGAGTCGAGTGCTCGCTCGGGACTTTGCTCTCGCGGCCAAGGCAAGAGGGCGTGCTTGCCCGCAGAACCGAGAACACGCTGTTGGGCAGAGCTGCAACTGACCGCTGGAGTTCAGCTCTCGCCGGACGGCAGAAGGCGAAGAACGAAGCCGCTTGCGAGCGGCGCAGTGCAGCGAAGAGCTCTCCGAATTCGCCGCTAGCTCCACGGTCCTTCTCAGCTGCGAGTAGCAGCGCTCGCAGTACACAGAGCTTCGCAAGGCCCGAAGAGCCGGAGGGAAGTATCGCACACGCAAATGTGCCAGGACAGAGACGTGTTCTACGGTGTCCCCTCTCGTCGTGCAGTTTGTGCCTCTGCTGCTTCTGCTGTTAGGAATCGCTCCTTGAAAGGCGAGCGAGAGCGTCCTTCCGGGTGCATTGCACTGAGTCGAGTGCTCGCTCGGGACTTTGCTCTCGGGGCCAAGGCAAGAGGGCGTGCTTGCCCGCAGAACCGAGAACACGCTGTTGGGCAGAGCTGCAACGGACCGCTGGAGTTCAGCTCTCGCCGGACGGCAGAAGGCGAAGAACGAAGCCGCTTGCGAGCGGCGCAGTGCAGCGAAGAGCTCTCCGAATTCGCCGCTAGCTCCACGGTCCTTCTCAGCTGCGAGTAGCAGCGCTCGCAGTACACAGAGCTTCGCAAGGCCCGAAGAGCCGGAGGGAAGTATCGCACACGCAAATGTGCCAGGACAGAGACGTGTTCTACGGTGTCCCCTCTCGTCGTGCAGTTTGTGCCTCTGCTGCTTCTGCTGTTAGGAATCGCTCCTTGAAAGGCGAGCGAGAGCGTCCTTCCGGGTGCATTGCACTGAGTCGAGTGCTCGCTCGGGACTTTGCTCTCGGGGCCAAGGCAAGAGGGCGTGCTTGCCCGCAGAACCGAGAACACGCTGTTGGGCAGAGCTGCAACTGACCGCTGGAGTTCAGCTCTCGCCGGACGGCAGAAGGCGAAGAACGAAGCCGCTTGCGAGCGGCGCAGTGCAGCGAAGAGCTCTCCGAATTCGCCGCTAGCTCCACGGTCCTTCTCAGCTGCGAGTAGCAGCGCTCGCAGTACACAGAGCTTCGCAAGGCCCGAAGAGCCGGAGGGAAGTATCGCACACGCAAATGTGCCAGGACAGAGACGTGTTCTACGGTGTCCCCTCTCGTCGTGCAGTTTGTGCCTCTGCTGCTTCTGCTGTTAGGAATCGCTCCTTGAAAGGCGAGCGAGAGCGTCCTTCCGGGTGCATTGCACTGAGTCGAGTGCTCGCTCGGGACTTTGCTCTCGGGGCCAAGGCAAGAGGGCGTGCTTGCCCGCAGAACCGAGAACACGCTGTTGGGCAGAGCTGCAACTGACCGCTGGAGTTCAGCTCTCGCCGGACGGCAGAAGGCGAAGAACGAAGCCGCTTGCGAGCGGCGCAGTGCAGCGAAGAGCTCTCCGAATTCGCCGCTAGCTCCACGGTCCTTCTCAGCTGCGAGTAGCTGCTCTCGCAGTACACAGAGCTTCGCAAGGCCCGAAGAGCCGGAGGGAAGTATCGCACACGCAAATGTGCCAGGACAGAGACGTGTTCTACGGTGTCCCCTCTCGTCGTGCAGTTTGTGCCTCTGCTGCTTCTGCTGTTAGGAATCGCTCCTTGAAAGGCGAGCGAGAGCGTCCTTCCGGGTGCATTGCACTGAGTCGAGTGCTCGCTCGGGACTTTGCTCTCGGGGCCAAGGCAAGAGGGCGTGCTTGCCCGCAGAACCGAGAACACGCTGTTGGGCAGAGCTGCAACTGACCGCTGGAGTTCAGCTCTCGCCGGACGGCAGAAGGCGAAGAACGAAGCCGCTTGCGAGCGGCGCAGTGCAGCGAAGAGCTCTCCGAATTCGCCGCTAGCTCCACGGTCCTTCTCAGCTGCGAGTAGCAGCGCTCGCAGTACACAGAGCTTCGCAAGGCCCGAAGAGCCGGAGGGAAGTATCGCACACGCAAATGTGCCAGGACAGAGACGTGTTCTACGTTGTCCCCTCTCGTCGTGCAGTTTGTGCCTCTGCTGCTTCTGCTGTTAGGAATCGCTCCTTGAAAGGCGAGCGAGAGCGTCCTTCCGGGTGCATTGCACTGAGTCGAGTGCTCGCTCGGGACTTTGCTCTCGGGGCCAAGGCAAGAGGGCGTGCTTGCCCGCAGAACCGAGAACACGCTGTTGGGCAGAGCTGCAACTGACCGCTGGAGTTCAGCTCTCGCCGGACGGCAGAAGGCGAAGAACGAAGCCGCTTGCGAGCGGCGCAGTGCAGCGAAGAGCTCTCCGAATTCGCCGCTAGCTCCACGGTCCTTCTCAGCTGCGAGTAGCAGCGCTCGCAGTACACAGAGCTTCGCAAGGCCCGAAGAGCCGGAGGGAAGTATCGCACACGCAAATGTGCCAGGACAGAGACGTGTTCTACGTTGTCCCCTCTCGTCGTGCAGTTTGTGCCTCTGCTGCTTCTGCTGTTAGGAATCGCTCCTTGAAAGGCGAGCGAGAGCGTCCTTCCGGGTGCATTGCACTGAGTCGAGTGCTCGCTCGGGACTTTGCTCTCGGGGCCAAGGCAAGAGGGCGTGCTTGCCCGCAGAACCGAGAACACGCTGTTGGGCAGAGCTGCAACGGACCGCTGGAGTTCAGCTCTCGCCGGACGGCAGAAGGCGAAGAACGAAGCCGCTTGCGAGCGGCGCAGTGCAGCGAAGAGCTCTCCGAATTCGCCGCTAGCTCCACGGTCCTTCTCAGCTGCGAGTAGCAGCGCTCGCAGTACACAGAGCTTCGCAAGGCCCGAAGAGCCGGAGGGAAGTATCGCACACGCAAATGTGCCAGGACAGAGACGTGTTCTACGGTGTCCCCTCTCGTCGTGCAGTTTGTGCCTCTGCTGCTTCTGCTGTTAGGAATCGCTCCTTGAAAGGCGAGCGAGAGCGTCCTTCCGGGTGCATTGCACTGAGTCGAGTGCTCGCTCGGGACTTTGCTCTCGGGGCCAAGGCAAGAGGGCGTGCTTGCCCGCAGAACCGAGAACACGCTGTTGGGCAGAGCTGCAACGGACCGCTGGAGTTCAGCTCTCGCCGGACGGCAGAAGGCGAAGAACGAAGGCGCTTGCGAGCGGCGCAGTGCAGCGAAGAGCTCTCCGAATTCGCCGCTAGCTCCACGGTGCTTCTCAGCTGCGAGTAGCAGCGCTCGCAGTACACAGAGCTTCGCAAGGCCCGAAGAGCCGGAGGGAAGTATCGCACACGCAAATGTGCCAGGACAGAGACGTGTTCTACGGTGTCCCCTCTCGTCGTGCAGTTTGTGCCTCTGCTGCTTCTGCTGTTAGGAATCGCTCCTTGAAAGGCGAGCGAGAGCGTCCTTCCGGGTGCATTGCACTGAGTCGAGTGCTCGCTCGGGACTTTGCTCTCGCGGCCAAGGCAAGAGGGCGTGCTTGCCCGCAGAACCGAGAACACGCTGTTGGGCAGAGCTGCAACTGACCGCTGGAGTTCAGCTCTCGCCGGACGGCAGAAGGCGAAGAACGAAGCCGCTTGCGAGCGGCGCAGTGCAGCGAAGAGCTCTCCGAATTCGCCGCTAGCTCCACGGTCCTTCTCAGCTGCGAGTAGCAGCGCTCGCAGTACACAGAGCTTCGCAAGGCCCGAAGAGCCGGAGGGAAGTATCGCACACGCAAATGTGCCAGGACAGAGACGTGTTCTACGGTGTCCCCTCTCGTCGTGCAGTTTGTGCCTCTGCTGCTTCTGCTGTTAGGAATCGCTCCTTGAAAGGCGAGCGAGAGCGTCCTTCCGGGTGCATTGCACTGAGTCGAGTGCTCGCTCGGGACTTTGCTCTCGGGGCCAAGGCAAGAGGGCGTGCTTGCCCGCAGAACCGAGAACACGCTGTTGGGCAGAGCTGCAACGGACCGCTGGAGTTCAGCTCTCGCCGGACGGCAGAAGGCGAAGAACGAAGCCGCTTGCGAGCGGCGCAGTGCAGCGAAGAGCTCTCCGAATTCGCCGCTAGCTCCACGGTCCTTCTCAGCTGCGAGTAGCAGCGCTCGCAGTACACAGAGCTTCGCAAGGCCCGAAGAGCCGGAGGGAAGTATCGCACACGCAAATGTGCCAGGACAGAGACGTGTTCTACGGTGTCCCCTCTCGTCGTGCAGTTTGTGCCTCTGCTGCTTCTGCTGTTAGGAATCGCTCCTTGAAAGGCGAGCGAGAGCGTCCTTCCGGGTGCATTGCACTGAGTCGAGTGCTCGCTCGGGACTTTGCTCTCGGGGCCAAGGCAAGAGGGCGTGCTTGCCCGCAGAACCGAGAACACGCTGTTGGGCAGAGCTGCAACTGACCGCTGGAGTTCAGCTCTCGCCGGACGGCAGAAGGCGAAGAACGAAGCCGCTTGCGAGCGGCGCAGTGCAGCGAAGAGCTCTCCGAATTCGCCGCTAGCTCCACGGTCCTTCTCAGCTGCGAGTAGCAGCGCTCGCAGTACACAGAGCTTCGCAAGGCCCGAAGAGCCGGAGGGAAGTATCGCACACGCAAATGTGCCAGGACAGAGACGTGTTCTACGGTGTCCCCTCTCGTCGTGCAGTTTGTGCCTCTGCTGCTTCTGCTGTTAGGAATCGCTCCTTGAAAGGCGAGCGAGAGCGTCCTTCCGGGTGCATTGCACTGAGTCGAGTGCTCGCTCGGGACTTTGCTCTCGGGGCCAAGGCAAGAGGGCGTGCTTGCCCGCAGAACCGAGAACACGCTGTTGGGCAGAGCTGCAACTGACCGCTGGAGTTCAGCTCTCGCCGGACGGCAGAAGGCGAAGAACGAAGCCGCTTGCGAGCGGCGCAGTGCAGCGAAGAGCTCTCCGAATTCGCCGCTAGCTCCACGGTCCTTCTCAGCTGCGAGTAGCTGCTCTCGCAGTACACAGAGCTTCGCAAGGCCCGAAGAGCCGGAGGGAAGTATCGCACACGCAAATGTGCCAGGACAGAGACGTGTTCTACGGTGTCCCCTCTCGTCGTGCAGTTTGTGCCTCTGCTGCTTCTGCTGTTAGGAATCGCTCCTTGAAAGGCGAGCGAGAGCGTCCTTCCGGGTGCATTGCACTGAGTCGAGTGCTCGCTCGGGACTTTGCTCTCAGGGCCAAGGCAAGAGGGCGTGCTTGCCCGCAGAACCGAGAACACGCTGTTGGGCAGAGCTGCAACTGACCGCTGGAGTTCAGCTCTCGCCGGACGGCAGAAGGCGAAGAACGAAGCCGCTTGCGAGCGGCGCAGTGCAGCGAAGAGCTCTCCGAATTCGCCGCTAGCTCCACGGTCCTTCTCAGCTGCGAGTAGCAGCGCTCGCAGTACACAGAGCTTCGCAAGGCCCGAAGAGCCGGAGGGAAGTATCGCACACGCAAATGTGCCAGGACAGAGACGTGTTCTACGTTGTCCCCTCTCGTCGTGCAGTTTGTGCCTCTGCTGCTTCTGCTGTTAGGAATCGCTCCTTGAAAGGCGAGCGAGAGCGTCCTTCCGGGTGCATTGCACTGAGTCGAGTGCTCGCTCGGGACTTTGCTCTCGGGGCCAAGGCAAGAGGGCGTGCTTGCCCGCAGAACCGAGAACACGCTGTTGGGCAGAGCTGCAACTGACCGCTGGAGTTCAGCTCTCGCCGGACGGCAGAAGGCGAAGAACGAAGGCGCTTGCGAGCGGCGCAGTGCAGCGAAGAGCTCTCCGAATTCGCCGCTAGCTCCACGGTCCTTCTCAGCTGCGAGTAGCAGCGCTCGCAGTACACAGAGCTTCGCAAGGCCCGAAGAGCCGGAGGGAAGTATCGCACACGCAAATGTGCCAGGACAGAGACGTGTTCTACGTTGTCCTTTCTCGTCGTGCAGTTTGTGCCTCTGCTGCTTCTGCTGTTAGGAATCGCTCCTTGAAAGGCGAGCGAGAGCGTCCTTCCGGGTGCATTGCACTGAGTCGAGTGCTCGCTCGGGACTTTGCTCTCGGGGCCAAGGCAAGAGGGCGTGCTTGCCCGCAGAACCGAGAACACGCTGTTGGGCAGAGCTGCAACTGACCGCTGGAGTTCAGCTCTCGCCGGACGGCAGAAGGCGAAGAACGAAGCCGCTTGCGAGCGGCGCAGTGCAGCGAAGAGCTCTCCGAATTCGCCGCTAGCTCCACGGTCCTTCTCAGCTGCGAGTAGCAGCGCTCGCAGTACACAGAGCTTCGCAAGGCCCGAAGAGCCGGAGGGAAGTATCGCACACGCAAATGTGCCAGGACAGAGACGTGTTCTACGTTGTCCCCTCTCGTCGTGCAGTTTGTGCCTCTGCTGCTTCTGCTGTTAGGAATCGCTCCTTGAAAGGCGAGCGAGAGCGTCCTTCCGGGTGCATTGCACTGAGTCGAGTGCTCGCTCGGGACTTTGCTCTCGGGGCCAAGGCAAGAGGGCGTGCTTGCCCGCAGAACCGAGAACACGCTGTTGGGCAGAGCTGCAACTGACCGCTGGAGTTCAGCTCTCGCCGGACGGCAGAAGGCGAAGAACGAAGCCGCTTGCGAGCGGCGCAGTGCAGCGAAGAGCTCTCCGAATTCGCCGCTAGCTCCACGGTCCTTCTCAGCTGCGAGTAGCAGCGCTCGCAGAACACAGAGCTTCGCAAGGCCCGAAGAGCCGGAGGGAAGTATCGCACACGCAAATGTGCCAGGACAGAGACGTGTTCTACGTTGTCCCCTCTCGTCGTGCAGTTTGTGCCTCTGCTGCTTCTGCTGTTAGGAATCGCTCCTTGAAAGGCGAGCGAGAGCGTCCTTCCGGGTGCATTGCACTGAGTCGAGTGCTCGCTCGGGACTTTGCTCTCGGGGCCAAGGCAAGAGGGCGTGCTTGCCCGCAGAACCGAGAACACGCTGTTGGGCAGAGCTGCAACGGACCGCTGGAGTTCAGCTCTCGCCGGACGGCAGAAGGCGAAGAACGAAGCCGCTTGCGAGCGGCGCAGTGCAGCGAAGAGCTCTCCGAATTCGCCGCTAGCTCCACGGTCCTTCTCAGCTGCGAGTAGCAGCGCTCGCAGTACACAGAGCTTCGCAAGGCCCGAAGAGCCGGAGGGAAGTATCGCACACGCAAATGTGCCAGGACAGAGACGTGTTCTACGTTGTCCCCTCTCGTCGTGCAGTTTGTGCCTCTGCTGCTTCTGCTGTTAGGAATCGCTCCTTGAAAGGCGAGCGAGAGCGTCCTTCCGGGTGCATTGCACTGAGTCGAGTGCTCGCTCGGGACTTTGCTCTCGGGGCCAAGGCAAGAGGGCGTGCTTGCCCGCAGAACCGAGAACACGCTGTTGGGCAGAGCTGCAACTGACCGCTGGAGTTCAGCTCTCGCCGGACGGCAGAAGGCGAAGAACGAAGCCGCTTGCGAGCGGCGCAGTGCAGCGAAGAGCTCTCCGAATTCGCCGCTAGCTCCACGGTCCTTCTCAGCTGCGAGTAGCAGCGCTCGCAGTACACAGAGCTTCGCAAGGCCCGAAGAGCCGGAGGGAAGTATCGCACACGCAAATGTGCCAGGACAGAGACGTGTTCTACGTTGTCCCCTCTCGTCGTCCAGTTTGTGCCTCTGCTGCTTCTGCTGTTAGGAATCGCTCCTTGAAAGGCGAGCGAGAGCGTCCTTCCGGGTGCATTGCACTGAGTCGAGTGCTCGCTCGGGACTTTGCTCTCGGGGCCAAGGCAAGAGGGCGTGCTTGCCCGCAGAACCGAGAACACGCTGTTGGGCAGAGCTGCAACGGACCGCTGGAGTTCAGCTCTCGCCGGACGGCAGAAGGCGAAGAACGAAGGCGCTTGCGAGCGGCGCAGTGCAGCGAAGAGCTCTCCGAATTCGCCGCTAGCTCCACGGTCCTTCTCAGCTGCGAGTAGCAGCGCTCGCAGTACACAGAGCTTCGCAAGGCCCGAAGAGCCGGAGGGAAGTATCGCACACGCAAATGTGCCAGGACAGAGACGTGTTCTACGGTGTCCCCTCTCGTCGTGCAGTTTGTGCCTCTGCTGCTTCTGCTGTTAGGAATCGCTCCTTGAAAGGCGAGCGAGAGCGTCCTTCCGGGTGCATTGCACTGAGTCGAGTGCTCGCTCGGGACTTTGCTCTCGGGGCCAAGGCAAGAGGGCGTGCTTGCCCGCAGAACCGAGAACACGCTGTTGGGCAGAGCTGCAACTGACCGCTGGAGTTCAGCTCTCGCCGGACGGCAGAAGGCGAAGAACGAAGCCGCTTGCGAGCGGCGCAGTGCAGCGAAGAGCTCTCCGAATTCGCCGCTAGCTCCACGGTCCTTCTCAGCTGCGAGTAGCAGCGCTCGCAGTACACAGAGCTTCGCAAGGCCCGAAGAGCCGGAGGGAAGTATCGCACACGCAAATGTGCCAGGACAGAGACGTGTTCTACGGTGTCCCCTCTCGTCGTGCAGTTTGTGCCTCTGCTGCTTCTGCTGTTAGGAATCGCTCCTTGAAAGGCGAGCGAGAGCGTCCTTCCGGGTGCATTGCACTGAGTCGAGTGCTCGCTCGGGACTTTGCTCTCGGGGCCAAGGCAAGAGGGCGTGCTTGCCCGCAGAACCGAGAACACGCTGTTGGGCAGAGCTGCAACTGACCGCTGGAGTTCAGCTCTCGCCGGACGGCAGAAGGCGAAGAACGAAGCCGCTTGCGAGCGGCGCAGTGCAGCGAAGAGCTCTCCGAATTCGCCGCTAGCTCCACGGTCCTTCTCAGCTGCGAGTAGCAGCGCTCGCAGTACACAGAGCTTCGCAAGGCCCGAAGAGCCGGAGGGAAGTATCGCACACGCAAATGTGCCAGGACAGAGACGTGTTCTACGTTGTCCCCTCTCGTCGTGCAGTTTGTGCCTCTGCTGCTTCTGCTGTTAGGAATCGCTCCTTGAAAGGCGAGCGAGAGCGTCCTTCCGGGTGCATTGCACTGAGTCGAGTGCTCGCTCGGGACTTTGCTCTCGGGGCCAAGGCAAGAGGGCGTGCTTGCCCGCAGAACCGAGAACACGCTGTTGGGCAGAGCTGCAACTGACCGCTGGAGTTCAGCTCTCGCCGGACGGCAGAAGGCGAAGAACGAAGCCGCTTGCGAGCGGCGCAGTGCAGCGAAGAGCTCTCCGAATTCGCCGCTAGCTCCACGGTCCTTCTCAGCTGCGAGTAGCAGCGCTCGCAGTACACAGAGCTTCGCAAGGCCCGAAGAGCCGGAGGGAAGTATCGCACACGCAAATGTGCCAGGACAGAGACGTGTTCTACGTTGTCCCCTCTCGTCGTCCAGTTTGTGCCTCTGCTGCTTCTGCTGTTAGGAATCGCTCCTTGAAAGGCGAGCGAGAGCGTCCTTCCGGGTGCATTGCACTGAGTCGAGTGCTCGCTCGGGACTTTGCTCTCGGGGCCAAGGCAAGAGGGCGTGCTTGCCCGCAGAACCGAGAACACGCTGTTGGGCAGAGCTGCAACTGACCGCTGGAGTTCAGCCTTCGCCGGACGGCAGAAGGCGAAGAACGAAGCCGCTTGCGAGCGGCGCAGTGCAGCGAAGAGCTCTCCGAATTCGCCGCTAGCTCCACGGTCCTTCTCAGCTGCGAGTAGCTGCTCTCGCAGTACACAGAGCTTCGCAAGGCCCGAAGAGCCGGAGGGAAGTATCGCACACGCAAATGTGCCAGGACAGAGACGTGTTCTACGGTGTCCCCTCTCGTCGTGCAGTTTGTGCCTCTGCTGCTTCTGCTGTTAGGAATCGCTCCTTGAAAGGCGAGCGAGAGCGTCCTTCCGGGTGCATTGCACTGAGTCGAGTGCTCGCTCGGGACTTTGCTCTCAGGGCCAAGGCAAGAGGGCGTGCTTGCCCGCAGAACCGAGAACACGCTGTTGGGCAGAGCTGCAACTGACCGCTGGAGTTCAGCTCTCGCCGGACGGCAGAAGGCGAAGAACGAAGCCGCTTGCGAGCGGCGCAGTGCAGCGAAGAGCTCTCCGAATTCGCCGCTAGCTCCACGGTCCTTCTCAGCTGCGAGTAGCAGCGCTCGCAGTACACAGAGCTTCGCAAGGCCCGAAGAGCCGGAGGGAAGTATCGCACACGCAAATGTGCCAGGACAGAGACGTGTTCTACGTTGTCCCCTCTCGTCGTGCAGTTTGTGCCTCTGCTGCTTCTGCTGTTAGGAATCGCTCCTTGAAAGGCGAGCGAGAGCGTCCTTCCGGGTGCATTGCACTGAGTCGAGTGCTCGCTCGGGACTTTGCTCTCGGGGCCAAGGCAAGAGGGCGTGCTTGCCCGCAGAACCGAGAACACGCTGTTGGGCAGAGCTGCAACTGACCGCTGGAGTTCAGCTCTCGCCGGACGGCAGAAGGCGAAGAACGAAGGCGCTTGCGAGCGGCGCAGTGCAGCGAAGAGCTCTCCGAATTCGCCGCTAGCTCCACGGTCCTTCTCAGCTGCGAGTAGCAGCGCTCGCAGTACACAGAGCTTCGCAAGGCCCGAAGAGCCGGAGGGAAGTATCGCACACGCAAATGTGCCAGGACAGAGACGTGTTCTACGTTGTCCTTTCTCGTCGTGCAGTTTGTGCCTCTGCTGCTTCTGCTGTTAGGAATCGCTCCTTGAAAGGCGAGCGAGAGCGTCCTTCCGGGTGCATTGCACTGAGTCGAGTGCTCGCTCGGGACTTTGCTCTCGGGGCCAAGGCAAGAGGGCGTGCTTGCCCGCAGAACCGAGAACACGCTGTTGGGCAGAGCTGCAACTGACCGCTGGAGTTCAGCTCTCGCCGGACGGCAGAAGGCGAAGAACGAAGCCGCTTGCGAGCGGCGCAGTGCAGCGAAGAGCTCTCCGAATTCGCCGCTAGCTCCACGGTCCTTCTCAGCTGCGAGTAGCAGCGCTCGCAGTACACAGAGCTTCGCAAGGCCCGAAGAGCCGGAGGGAAGTATCGCACACGCAAATGTGCCAGGACAGAGACGTGTTCTACGTTGTCCCCTCTCGTCGTGCAGTTTGTGCCTCTGCTGCTTCTGCTGTTAGGAATCGCTCCTTGAAAGGCGAGCGAGAGCGTCCTTCCGGGTGCATTGCACTGAGTCGAGTGCTCGCTCGGGACTTTGCTCTCGGGGCCAAGGCAAGAGGGCGTGCTTGCCCGCAGAACCGAGAACACGCTGTTGGGCAGAGCTGCAACTGACCGCTGGAGTTCAGCTCTCGCCGGACGGCAGAAGGCGAAGAACGAAGGCGCTTGCGAGCGGCGCAGTGCAGCGAAGAGCTCTCCGAATTCGCCGCTAGCTCCACGGTCCTTCTCAGCTGCGAGTAGCAGCGCTCGCAGTACACAGAGCTTCGCAAGGCCCGAAGAGCCGGAGGGAAGTATCGCACACGCAAATGTGCCAGGACAGAGACGTGTTCTACGGTGTCCCCTCTCGTCGTGCAGTTTGTGCCTCTGCTGCTTCTGCTGTTAGGAATCGCTCCTTGAAAGGCGAGCGAGAGCGTCCTTCCGGGTGCATTGCACTGAGTCGAGTGCTCGCTCGGGACTTTGCTCTCGGGGCCAAGGCAAGAGGGCGTGCTTGCCCGCAGAACCGAGAACACGCTGTTGGGCAGAGCTGCAACTGACCGCTGGAGTTCAGCTCTCGCCGGACGGCAGAAGGCGAAGAACGAAGCCGCTTGCGAGCGGCGCAGTGCAGCGAAGAGCTCTCCGAATTCGCCGCTAGCTCCACGGTCCTTCTCAGCTGCGAGTAGCAGCGCTCGCAGTACACAGAGCTTCGCAAGGCCCGAAGAGCCGGAGGGAAGTATCGCACACGCAAATGTGCCAGGACAGAGACGTGTTCTACGGTGTCCCCTCTCGTCGTGCAGTTTGTGCCTCTGCTGCTTCTGCTGTTAGGAATCGCTCCTTGAAAGGCGAGCGAGAGCGTCCTTCCGGGTGCATTGCACTGAGTCGAGTGCTCGCTCGGGACTTTGCTCTCGGGGCCAAGGCAAGAGGGCGTGCTTGCCCGCAGAACCGAGAACACGCTGTTGGGCAGAGCTGCAACTGACCGCTGGAGTTCAGCTCTCGCCGGACGGCAGAAGGCGAAGAACGAAGCCGCTTGCGAGCGGCGCAGTGCAGCGAAGAGCTCTCCGAATTCGCCGCTAGCTCCACGGTCCTTCTCAGCTGCGAGTAGCAGCGCTCGCAGTACACAGAGCTTCGCAAGGCCCGAAGAGCCGGAGGGAAGTATCGCACACGCAAATGTGCCAGGACAGAGACGTGTTCTACGTTGTCCCCTCTCGTCGTGCAGTTTGTGCCTCTGCTGCTTCTGCTGTTAGGAATCGCTCCTTGAAAGGCGAGCGAGAGCGTCCTTCCGGGTGCATTGCACTGAGTCGAGTGCTCGCTCGGGACTTTGCTCTCGGGGCCAAGGCAAGAGGGCGTGCTTGCCCGCAGAACCGAGAACACGCTGTTGGGCAGAGCTGCAACTGACCGCTGGAGTTCAGCTCTCGCCGGACGGCAGAAGGCGAAGAACGAAGCCGCTTGCGAGCGGCGCAGTGCAGCGAAGAGCTCTCCGAATTCGCCGCTAGCTCCACGGTCCTTCTCAGCTGCGAGTAGCAGCGCTCGCAGTACACAGAGCTTCGCAAGGCCCGAAGAGCCGGAGGGAAGTATCGCACACGCAAATGTGCCAGGACAGAGACGTGTTCTACGTTGTCCCCTCTCGTCGTCCAGTTTGTGCCTCTGCTGCTTCTGCTGTTAGGAATCGCTCCTTGAAAGGCGAGCGAGAGCGTCCTTCCGGGTGCATTGCACTGAGTCGAGTGCTCGCTCGGGACTTTGCTCTCGGGGCCAAGGCAAGAGGGCGTGCTTGCCCGCAGAACCGAGAACACGCTGTTGGGCAGAGCTGCAACTGACCGCTGGAGTTCAGCCTTCGCCGGACGGCAGAAGGCGAAGAACGAAGCCGCTTGCGAGCGGCGCAGTGCAGCGAAGAGCTCTCCGAATTCGCCGCTAGCTCCACGGTCCTTCTCAGCTGCGAGTAGCTGCTCTCGCAGTACACAGAGCTTCGCAAGGCCCGAAGAGCCGGAGGGAAGTATCGCACACGCAAATGTGCCAGGACAGAGACGTGTTCTACGGTGTCCCCTCTCGTCGTGCAGTTTGTGCCTCTGCTGCTTCTGCTGTTAGGAATCGCTCCTTGAAAGGCGAGCGAGAGCGTCCTTCCGGGTGCATTGCACTGAGTCGAGTGCTCGCTCGGGACTTTGCTCTCAGGGCCAAGGCAAGAGGGCGTGCTTGCCCGCAGAACCGAGAACACGCTGTTGGGCAGAGCTGCAACTGACCGCTGGAGTTCAGCTCTCGCCGGACGGCAGAAGGCGAAGAACGAAGCCGCTTGCGAGCGGCGCAGTGCAGCGAAGAGCTCTCCGAATTCGCCGCTAGCTCCACGGTCCTTCTCAGCTGCGAGTAGCAGCGCTCGCAGTACACAGAGCTTCGCAAGGCCCGAAGAGCCGGAGGGAAGTATCGCACACGCAAATGTGCCAGGACAGAGACGTGTTCTACGTTGTCCCCTCTCGTCGTGCAGTTTGTGCCTCTGCTGCTTCTGCTGTTAGGAATCGCTCCTTGAAAGGCGAGCGAGAGCGTCCTTCCGGGTGCATTGCACTGAGTCGAGTGCTCGCTCGGGACTTTGCTCTCGGGGCCAAGGCAAGAGGGCGTGCTTGCCCGCAGAACCGAGAACACGCTGTTGGGCAGAGCTGCAACTGACCGCTGGAGTTCAGCTCTCGCCGGACGGCAGAAGGCGAAGAACGAAGGCGCTTGCGAGCGGCGCAGTGCAGCGAAGAGCTCTCCGAATTCGCCGCTAGCTCCACGGTCCTTCTCAGCTGCGAGTAGCAGCGCTCGCAGTACACAGAGCTTCGCAAGGCCCGAAGAGCCGGAGGGAAGTATCGCACACGCAAATGTGCCAGGACAGAGACGTGTTCTACGGTGTCCCCTCTCGTCGTCCAGTTTGTGCCTCTGCTGCTTCTGCTGTTAGGAATCGCTCCTTGAAAGGCGAGCGAGAGCGTCCTTCCGGGTGCATTGCACTGAGTCGAGTGCTCGCTCGGGACTTTGCTCTCGGGGCCAAGGCAAGAGGGCGTGCTTGCCCGCAGAACCGAGAACACGCTGTTGGGCAGAGCTGCAACGGACCGCTGGAGTTCAGCTCTCGCCGGACGGCAGAAGGCGAAGAACGAAGCCGCTTGCGAGCGGCGCAGTGCAGCGAAGAGCTCTCCGAATTCGCCGCTAGCTCCACGGTCCTTCTCAGCTGCGAGTAGCAGCGCTCGCAGTACACAGAGCTTCGCAAGGCCCGAAGAGCCGGAGGGAAGTATCGCACACGCAAATGTGCCAGGACAGAGACGTGTTCTACGGTGTCCCCTCTCGTCGTGCAGTTTGTGCCTCTGCTGCTTCTGCTGTTAGGAATCGCTCCTTGAAAGGCGAGCGAGAGCGTCCTTCCGGGTGCATTGCACTGAGTCGAGTGCTCGCTCGGGACTTTGCTCTCGGGGCCAAGGCAAGAGGGCGTGCTTGCCCGCAGAACCGAGAACACGCTGTTGGGCAGAGCTGCAACGGACCGCTGGAGTTCAGCTCTCGCCGGACGGCAGAAGGCGAAGAACGAAGCCGCTTGCGAGCGGCGCAGTGCAGCGAAGAGCTCTCCGAATTCGCCGCTAGCTCCACGGTCCTTCTCAGCTGCGAGTAGCAGCGCTCGCAGTACACAGAGCTTCGCAAGGCCCGAAGAGCCGGAGGGAAGTATCGCACACGCAAATGTGCCAGGACAGAGACGTGTTCTACGGTGTCCCCTCTCGTCGTCCAGTTTGTGCCTCTGCTGCTTCTGCTGTTAGGAATCGCTCCTTGAAAGGCGAGCGAGAGCGTCCTTCCGGGTGCATTGCACTGAGTCGAGTGCTCGCTCGGGACTTTGCTCTCGGGGCCAAGGCAAGAGGGCGTGCTTGCCCGCAGAACCGAGAACACGCTGTTGGGCAGAGCTGCAACGGACCGCTGGAGTTCAGCTCTCGCCGGACGGCAGAAGGCGAAGAACGAAGCCGCTTGCGAGCGGCGCAGTGCAGCGAAGAGCTCTCCGAATTCGCCGCTAGCTCCACGGTCCTTCTCAGCTGCGAGTAGCAGCGCTCGCAGTACACAGAGCTTCGCAAGGCCCGAAGAGCCGGAGGGAAGTATCGCACACGCAAATGTGCCAGGACAGAGACGTGTTCTACGTTGTCCCCTCTCGTCGTGCAGTTTGTGCCTCTGCTGCTTCTGCTGTTAGGAATCGCTCCTTGAAAGGCGAGCGAGAGCGTCCTTCCGGGTGCATTGCACTGAGTCGAGTGCTCGCTCGGGACTTTGCTCTCGGGGCCAAGGCAAGAGGGCGTGCTTGCCCGCAGAACCGAGAACACGCTGTTGGGCAGAGCTGCAACGGACCGCTGGAGTTCAGCTCTCGCCGGACGGCAGAAGGCGAAGAACGAAGGCGCTTGCGAGCGGCGCAGTGCAGCGAAGAGCTCTCCGAATTCGCCGCTAGCTCCACGGTGCTTCTCAGCTGCGAGTAGCAGCGCTCGCAGTACACAGAGCTTCGCAAGGCCCGAAGAGCCGGAGGGAAGTATCGCACACGCAAATGTGCCAGGACAGAGACGTGTTCTACGGTGTCCCCTCTCGTCGTGCAGTTTGTGCCTCTGCTGCTTCTGCTGTTAGGAATCGCTCCTTGAAAGGCGAGCGAGAGCGTCCTTCCGGGTGCATTGCACTGAGTCGAGTGCTCGCTCGGGACTTTGCTCTCGCGGCCAAGGCAAGAGGGCGTGCTTGCCCGCAGAACCGAGAACACGCTGTTGGGCAGAGCTGCAACTGACCGCTGGAGTTCAGCTCTCGCCGGACGGCAGAAGGCGAAGAACGAAGCCGCTTGCGAGCGGCGCAGTGCAGCGAAGAGCTCTCCGAATTCGCCGCTAGCTCCACGGTCCTTCTCAGCTGCGAGTAGCAGCGCTCGCAGTACACAGAGCTTCGCAAGGCCCGAAGACCCGGAGGGAAGTATCGCACACGCAAATGTGCCAGGACAGAGACGTGTTCTACGGTGTCCCCTCTCGTCGTGCAGTTTGTGCCTCTGCTGCTTCTGCTGTTAGGAATCGCTCCTTGAAAGGCGAGCGAGAGCGTCCTTCCGGGTGCATTGCACTGAGTCGAGTGCTCGCTCGGGACTTTGCTCTCGGGGCCAAGGCAAGAGGGCGTGCTTGCCCGCAGAACCGAGAACACGCTGTTGGGCAGAGCTGCAACGGACCGCTGGAGTTCAGCTCTCGCCGGACGGCAGAAGGCGAAGAACGAAGCCGCTTGCGAGCGGCGCAGTGCAGCGAAGAGCTCTCCGAATTCGCCGCTAGCTCCACGGTCCTTCTCAGCTGCGAGTAGCAGCGCTCGCAGTACACAGAGCTTCGCAAGGCCCGAAGAGCCGGAGGGAAGTATCGCACACGCAAATGTGCCAGGACAGAGACGTGTTCTACGGTGTCCCCTCTCGTCGTGCAGTTTGTGCCTCTGCTGCTTCTGCTGTTAGGAATCGCTCCTTGAAAGGCGAGCGAGAGCGTCCTTCCGGGTGCATTGCACTGAGTCGAGTGCTCGCTCGGGACTTTGCTCTCGGGGCCAAGGCAAGAGGGCGTGCTTGCCCGCAGAACCGAGAACACGCTGTTGGGCAGAGCTGCAACTGACCGCTGGAGTTCAGCTCTCGCCGGACGGCAGAAGGCGAAGAACGAAGCCGCTTGCGAGCGGCGCAGTGCAGCGAAGAGCTCTCCGAATTCGCCGCTAGCTCCACGGTCCTTCTCAGCTGCGAGTAGCAGCGCTCGCAGTACACAGAGCTTCGCAAGGCCCGAAGAGCCGGAGGGAAGTATCGCACACGCAAATGTGCCAGGACAGAGACGTGTTCTACGGTGTCCCCTCTCGTCGTGCAGTTTGTGCCTCTGCTGCTTCTGCTGTTAGGAATCGCTCCTTGAAAGGCGAGCGAGAGCGTCCTTCCGGGTGCATTGCACTGAGTCGAGTGCTCGCTCGGGACTTTGCTCTCGGGGCCAAGGCAAGAGGGCGTGCTTGCCCGCAGAACCGAGAACACGCTGTTGGGCAGAGCTGCAACTGACCGCTGGAGTTCAGCTCTCGCCGGACGGCAGAAGGCGAAGAACGAAGCCGCTTGCGAGCGGCGCAGTGCAGCGAAGAGCTCTCCGAATTCGCCGCTAGCTCCACGGTCCTTCTCAGCTGCGAGTAGCAGCGCTTGCAGTACACAGAGCTTCGCAAGGCCCGAAGAGCCGGAGGGAAGTATCGCACACGCAAATGTGCCAGGACAGAGACGTGTTCTACGTTGTCCCCTCTCGTCGTGCAGTTTGTGCCTCTGCTGCTTCTGCTGTTAGGAATCGCTCCTTGAAAGGCGAGCGAGAGCGTCCTTCCGGGTGCATTGCACTGAGTCGAGTGCTCGCTCGGGACTTTGCTCTCGGGGCCAAGGCAAGAGGGCGTGCTTGCCCGCAGAACCGAGAACACGCTGTTGGGCAGAGCTGCAACTGACCGCTGGAGTTCAGCTCTCGCCGGACGGCAGAAGGCGAAGAACGAAGGCGCTTGCGAGCGGCGCAGTGCAGCGAAGAGCTCTCCGAATTCGCCGCTAGCTCCACGGTCCTTCTCAGCTGCGAGTAGCAGCGCTCGCAGTACACAGAGCTTCGCAAGGCCCGAAGAGCCGGAGGGAAGTATCGCACACGCAAATGTGCCAGGACAGAGACGTGTTCTACGTTGTCCCCTCTCGTCGTGCAGTTTGTGCCTCTGCTGCTTCTGCTGTTAGGAATCGCTCCTTGAAAGGCGAGCGAGAGCGTCCTTCCGGGTGCATTGCACTGAGTCGAGTGCTCGCTCGGGACTTTGCTCTCGGGGCCAAGGCAAGAGGGCGTGCTTGCCCGCAGAACCGAGAACACGCTGTTGGGCAGAGCTGCAACTGACCGCTGGAGTTCAGCTCTCGCCGGACGGCAGAAGGCGAAGAACGAAGCCGCTTGCGAGCGGCGCAGTGCAGCGAAGAGCTCTCCGAATTCGCCGCTAGCTCCACGGTCCTTCTCAGCTGCGAGTAGCAGCGCTCGCAGTACACAGAGCTTCGCAAGGCCCGAAGAGCCGGAGGGAAGTATCGCACACGCAAATGTGCCAGGACAGAGACGTGTTCTACGTTGTCCCTTCTCGTCGTGCAGTTTGTGCCTCTGCTGCTTCTGCTGTTAGGAATCGCTCCTTGAAAGGCGAGCGAGAGCGTCCTTCCGGGTGCATTGCACTGAGTCGAGTGCTCGCTCGGGACTTTGCTCTCGGGGCCAAGGCAAGAGGGCGTGCTTGCCCGCAGAACCAAGAACACGCTGTTGGGCAGAGCTGCAACTGACCGCTGGAGTTCAGCTCTCGCCGGACGGCAGAAGGCGAAGAACGAAGCCGCTTGCGAGCGGCGCAGTGCAGCGAAGAGCTCTCCGAATTCGCCGCTAGCTCCACGGTCCTTCTCAGCTGCGAGTAGCAGCGCTCGCAGTACACAGAGCTTCGCAAGGCCCGAAGAGCCGGAGGGAAGTATCGCACACGCAAATGTGCCAGGACAGAGACGTGTTCTACGTTGTCCCCTCTCGTCGTGCAGTTTGTGCCTCTGCTGCTTCTGCTGTTAGGAATCGCTCCTTGAAAGGCGAGCGAGAGCGTCCTTCCGGGTGCATTGCACTGAGTCGAGTGCTCGCTCGGGACTTTGCTCTCGGGGCCAAGGCAAGAGGGCGTGCTTGCCCGCAGAACCGAGAACACGCTGTTGGGCAGAGCTGCAACTGACCGCTGGAGTTCAGCTCTCGCCGGACGGCAGAAGGCGAAGAACGAAGCCGCTTGCGAGCGGCGCAGTGCAGCGAAGAGCTCTCCGAATTCGCCGCTAGCTCCACGGTCCTTCTCAGCTGCGAGTAGCAGCGCTCGCAGTACACAGAGCTTCGCAAGGCCCGAAGAGCCGGAGGGAAGTATCGCACACGCAAATGTGCCAGGACAGAGACGTGTTCTACGTTGTCCCCTCTCGTCGTCCAGTTTGTGCCTCTGCTGCTTCTGCTGTTAGGAATCGCTCCTTGAAAGGCGAGCGAGAGCGTCCTTCCGGGTGCATTGCACTGAGTCGAGTGCTCGCTCGGGACTTTGCTCTCGGGGCCAAGGCAAGAGGGCGTGCTTGCCCGCAGAACCGAGAACACGCTGTTGGGCAGAGCTGCAACTGACCGCTGGAGTTCAGCCTTCGCCGGACGGCAGAAGGCGAAGAACGAAGCCGCTTGCGAGCGGCGCAGTGCAGCGAAGAGCTCTCCGAATTCGCCGCTAGCTCCACGGTCCTTCTCAGCTGCGAGTAGCAGCGCTCGCAGTACACAGAGCTTCGCAAGGCCCGAAGAGCCAGAGGGAAGTATCGCACACGCAAATGTGCCAGGACAGAGACGTGTTCTACGGTGTCCCCTCTCGTCGTGCAGTTTGTGCCTCTGCTGCTTCTGCTGTTAGGAATCGCTCCTTGAAAGGCGAGCGAGAGCGTCCTTCCGGGTGCATTGCACTGAGTCGAGTGCTCGCTCGGGACTTTGCTCTCGCGGCCAAGGCAAGAGGGCGTGCTTGCCCGCAGAACCGAGAACACGCTGTTGGGCAGAGCTGCAACTGACCGCTGGAGTTCAGCTCTCGCCGGACGGCAGAAGGCGAAGAACGAAGCCGCTTGCGAGCGGCGCAGTGCAGCGAAGAGCTCTCCGAATTCGCCGCTAGCTCCACGGTCCTTCTCAGCTGCGAGTAGCAGCGCTCGCAGTACACAGAGCTTCGCAAGGCCCGAAGAGCCGGAGGGAAGTATCGCACACGCAAATGTGCCAGGACAGAGACGTGTTCTACGTTGTCCCCTCTCGTCGTGCAGTTTGTGCCTCTGCTGCTTCTGCTGTTAGGAATCGCTCCTTGAAAGGCGAGCGAGAGCGTCCTTCCGGGTGCATTGCACTGAGTCGAGTGCTCGCTCGGGACTTTGCTCTCGGGGCCAAGGCAAGAGGGCGTGCTTGCCCGCAGAACCGAGAACACGCTGTTGGGCAGAGCTGCAACTGACCGCTGGAGTTCAGCTCTCGCCGGACGGCAGAAGGCGAAGAACGAAGCCGCTTGCGAGCGGCGCAGTGCAGCGAAGAGCTCTCCGAATTCGCCGCTAGCTCCACGGTCCTTCTCAGCTGCGAGTAGCAGCGCTCGCCGTACACAGAGCTTCGCAAGGCCCGAAGAGCCGGAGGGAAGTATCGCACACGCAAATGTGCCAGGACAGAGACGTGTTCTACGTTGTCCCCTCTCGTCGTGCAGTTTGTGCCTCTGCTGCTTCTGCTGTTAGGAATCGCTCCTTGAAAGGCGAGCGAGAGCGTCCTTCCGGGTGCATTGCACTGAGTCGAGTGCTCGCTCGGGACTTTGCTCTCGGGGCCAAGGCAAGAGGGCGTGCTTGCCCGCAGAACCGAGAACACGCTGTTGGGCAGAGCTGCAACTGACCGCTGGAGTTCAGCTCTCGCCGGACGGCAGAAGGCGAAGAACGAAGCCGCTTGCGAGCGGCGCAGTGCAGCGAAGAGCTCTCCGAATTCGCCGCTAGCTCCACGGTCCTTCTCAGCTGCGAGTAGCAGCGCTCGCAGTACACAGAGCTTCGCAAGGCCCGAAGAGCCGGAGGGAAGTATCGCACACGCAAATGTGCCAGGACAGAGACGTGTTCTACGTTGTCCCTTCTCGTCGTGCAGTTTGTGCCTCTGCTGCTTCTGCTGTTAGGAATCGCTCCTTGAAAGGCGAGCGAGAGCGTCCTTCCGGGTGCATTGCACTGAGTCGAGTGCTCGCTCGGGACTTTGCTCTCGGGGCCAAGGCAAGAGGGCGTGCTTGCCCGCAGAACCGAGAACACGCTGTTGGGCAGAGCTGCAACTGACCGCTGGAGTTCAGCTCTCGCCGGACGGCAGAAGGCGAAGAACGAAGCCGCTTGCGAGCGGCGCAGTGCAGCGAAGAGCTCTCCGAATTCGCCGCTAGCTCCACGGTCCTTCTCAGCTGCGAGTAGCAGCGCTCGCAGAACACAGAGCTTCGCAAGGCCCGAAGAGCCGGAGGGAAGTATCGCACACGCAAATGTGCCAGGACAGAGACGTGTTCTACGGTGTCCCCTCTCGTCGTGCAGTTTGTGCCTCTGCTGCTTCTGCTGTTAGGAATCGCTCCTTGAAAGGCGAGCGAGAGCGTCCTTCCGGGTGCATTGCACTGAGTCGAGTGCTCGCTCGGGACTTTGCTCTCGGGGCCAAGGCAAGAGGGCGTGCTTGCCCGCAGAACCGAGAACACGCTGTTGGGCAGAGCTGCAACGGACCGCTGGAGTTCAGCTCTCGCCGGACGGCAGAAGGCGAAGAACGAAGCCGCTTGCGAGCGGCGCAGTGCAGCGAAGAGCTCTCCGAATTCGCCGCTAGCTCCACGGTCCTTCTCAGCTGCGAGTAGCAGCGCTCGCAGTACACAGAGCTTCGCAAGGCCCGAAGAGCCGGAGGGAAGTATCGCACACGCAAATGTGCCAGGACAGAGACGTGTTCTACGTTGTCCCCTCTCGTCGTGCAGTTTGTGCCTCTGCTGCTTCTGCTGTTAGGAATCGCTCCTTGAAAGGCGAGCGAGAGCGTCCTTCCGGGTGCATTGCACTGAGTCGAGTGCTCGCTCGGGACTTTGCTCTCGGGGCCAAGGCAAGAGGGCGTGCTTGCCCGCAGAACCGAGAACACGCTGTTGGGCAGAGCTGCAACTGACCGCTGGAGTTCAGCTCTCGCCGGACGGCAGAAGGCGAAGAACGAAGCCGCTTGCGAGCGGCGCAGTGCAGCGAAGAGCTCTCCGAATTCGCCGCTAGCTCCACGGTCCTTCTCAGCTGCGAGTAGCAGCGCTCGCAGTACACAGAGCTTCGCAAGGCCCGAAGAGCCGGAGGGAAGTATCGCACACGCAAATGTGCCAGGACAGAGACGTGTTCTACGTTGTCCCCTCTCGTCGTCCAGTTTGTGCCTCTGCTGCTTCTGCTGTTAGGAATCGCTCCTTGAAAGGCGAGCGAGAGCGTCCTTCCGGGTGCATTGCACTGAGTCGAGTGCTCGCTCGGGACTTTGCTCTCGGGGCCAAGGCAAGAGGGCGTGCTTGCCCGCAGAACCGAGAACACGCTGTTGGGCAGAGCTGCAACGGACCGCTGGAGTTCAGCTCTCGCCGGACGGCAGAAGGCGAAGAACGAAGGCGCTTGCGAGCGGCGCAGTGCAGCGAAGAGCTCTCCGAATTCGCCGCTAGCTCCACGGTCCTTCTCAGCTGCGAGTAGCAGCGCTCGCAGTACACAGAGCTTCGCAAGGCCCGAAGAGCCGGAGGGAAGTATCGCACACGCAAATGTGCCAGGACAGAGACGTGTTCTACGGTGTCCCCTCTCGTCGTGCAGTTTGTGCCTCTGCTGCTTCTGCTGTTAGGAATCGCTCCTTGAAAGGCGAGCGAGAGCGTCCTTCCGGGTGCATTGCACTGAGTCGAGTGCTCGCTCGGGACTTTGCTCTCGGGGCCAAGGCAAGAGGGCGTGCTTGCCCGCAGAACCGAGAACACGCTGTTGGGCAGAGCTGCAACTGACCGCTGGAGTTCAGCTCTCGCCGGACGGCAGAAGGCGAAGAACGAAGCCGCTTGCCAGCGGCGCAGTGCAGCGAAGAGCTCTCCGAATTCGCCGCTAGCTCCACGGTCCTTCTCAGCTGCGAGTAGCAGCGCTCGCAGTACACAGAGCTTCGCAAGGCCCGAAGAGCCGGAGGGAAGTATCGCACACGCAAATGTGCCAGGACAGAGACGTGTTCTACGGTGTCCCCTCTCGTCGTGCAGTTTGTGCCTCTGCTGCTTCTGCTGTTAGGAATCGCTCCTTGAAAGGCGAGCGAGAGCGTCCTTCCGGGTGCATTGCACTGAGTCGAGTGCTCGCTCGGGACTTTGCTCTCGGGGCCAAGGCAAGAGGGCGTGCTTGCCCGCAGAACCGAGAACACGCTGTTGGGCAGAGCTGCAACTGACCGCTGGAGTTCAGCTCTCGCCGGACGGCAGAAGGCGAAGAACGAAGCCGCTTGCGAGCGGCGCAGTGCAGCGAAGAGCTCTCCGAATTCGCCGCTAGCTCCACGGTCCTTCTCAGCTGCGAGTAGCAGCGCTCGCAGTACACAGAGCTTCGCAAGGCCCGAAGAGCCGGAGGGAAGTATCGCACACGCAAATGTGCCAGGACAGAGACGTGTTCTACGGTGTCCCCTCTCGTCGTGCAGTTTGTGCCTCTGCTGCTTCTGCTGTTAGGAATCGCTCCTTGAAAGGCGAGCGAGAGCGTCCTTCCGGGTGCATTGCACTGAGTCGAGTGCTCGCTCGGGACTTTGCTCTCGGGGCCAAGGCAAGAGGGCGTGCTTGCCCGCAGAACCGAGAACACGCTGTTGGGCAGAGCTGCAACGGACCGCTGGAGTTCAGCTCTCGCCGGACGGCAGAAGGCGAAGAACGAAGGCGCTTGCGAGCGGCGCAGTGCAGCGAAGAGCTCTCCGAATTCGCCGCTAGCTCCACGGTGCTTCTCAGCTGCGAGTAGCAGCGCTCGCAGTACACAGAGCTTCGCAAGGCCCGAAGAGCCGGAGGGAAGTATCGCACACGCAAATGTGCCAGGACAGAGACGTGTTCTACGTTGTCCCCTCTCGTCGTGCAGTTTGTGCCTCTGCTGCTTCTGCTGTTAGGAATCGCTCCTTGAAAGGCGAGCGAGAGCGTCCTTCCGGGTGCATTGCACTGAGTCGAGTGCTCGCTCGGGACTTGGCTCTCGCGGCCAAGGCAAGAGGGCGTGCTTGCCCGCAGAACCGAGAACACGCTGTTGGGCAGAGCTGCAACGGACCGCTGGAGTTCAGCTCTCGCCGGACGGCAGAAGGCGAAGAACGAAGCCGCTTGCGAGCGGCGCAGTGCAGCGAAGAGCTCTCCGAATTCGCCGCTAGCTCCACGGTCCTTCTCAGCTGCGAGTAGCAGCGCTCGCAGTACACAGAGCTTCGCAAGGCCCGAAGACCCGGAGGGAAGTATCGCACACGCAAATGTGCCAGGACAGAGACGTGTTCTACGTTGTCCCCTCTCGTCGTGCAGTTTGTGCCTCTGCTGCTTCTGCTGTTAGGAATCGCTCCTTGAAAGGCGAGCGAGAGCGTCCTTCCGGGTGCATTGCACTGAGTCGAGTGCTCGCTCGGGACTTTGCTCTCGGGGCCAAGGCAAGAGGGCGTGCTTGCCCGCAGAACCGAGAACACGCTGTTGGGCAGAGCTGCAACGGACCGCTGGAGTTCAGCTCTCGCCGGACGGCAGAAGGCGAAGAACGAAGCCGCTTGCGAGCGGCGCAGTGCAGCGAAGAGCTCTCCGAATTCGCCGCTAGCTCCACGGTCCTTCTCAGCTGCGAGTAGCAGCGCTCGCAGTACACAGAGCTTCGCAAGGCCCGAAGAGCCGGAGGGAAGTATCGCACACGCAAATGTGCCAGGACAGAGACGTGTTCTACGTTGTCCCCTCTCGTCGTCCAGTTTGTGCCTCTGCTGCTTCTGCTGTTAGGAATCGCTCCTTGAAAGGCGAGCGAGAGCGTCCTTCCGGGTGCATTGCACTGAGTCGAGTGCTCGCTCGGGACTTTGCTCTCGGGGCCAAGGCAAGAGGGCGTGCTTGCCCGCAGAACCGAGAACACGCTGTTGGGCAGAGCTGCAACTGACCGCTGGAGTTCAGCCTTCGCCGGACGGCAGAAGGCGAAGAACGAAGCCGCTTGCGAGCGGCGCAGTGCAGCGAAGAGCTCTCCGAATTCGCCGCTAGCTCCACGGTCCTTCTCAGCTGCGAGTAGCAGCGCTCGCAGTACACAGAGCTTCGCAAGGCCCGAAGAGCCGGAGGGAAGTATCGCACACGCAAATGTGCCAGGACAGAGACGTGTTCTACGTTGTCCCCTCTCGTCGTGCAGTTTGTGCCTCTGCTGCTTCTGCTGTTAGGAATCGCTCCTTGAAAGGCGAGCGAGAGCGTCCTTCCGGGTGCATTGCACTGAGTCGAGTGCTCGCTCGGGACTTTGCTCTCGGGGCCAAGGCAAGAGGGCGTGCTTCCCCCAGAACCGAGAACACGCTGTTGGGCAGAGCTGCAACGGACCGCTGGAGTTCAGCTCTCGCCGGACGGCAGAAGGCGAAGAACGAAGGCGCTTGCGAGCGGCGCAGTGCAGCGAAGAGCTCTCCGAATTCGCCGCTAGCTCCACGGTCCTTCTCAGCTGCGAGTAGCAGCGCTCGCAGTACACAGAGCTTCGCAAGGCCCGAAGAGCCGGAGGGAAGTATCGCACACGCAAATGTGCCAGGACAGAGACGTGTTCTACGTTGTCCCCTCTCGTCGTGCAGTTTGTGCCTCTGCTGCTTCTGCTGTTAGGAATCGCTCCTTGAAAGGCGAGCGAGAGCGTCCTTCCGGGTGCATTGCACTGAGTCGAGTGCTCGCTCGGGACTTTGCTCTCGGGGCCAAGGCAAGAGGGCGTGCTTGCCCGCAGAACCGAGAACACGCTGTTGGGCAGAGCTGCAACTGACCGCTGGAGTTCAGCCTTCGCCGGACGGCAGAAGGCGAAGAACGAAGGCGCTTGCGAGCGGCGCAGTGCAGCGAAGAGCTCTCCGAATTCGCCGCTAGCTCCACGGTCCTTCTCAGCTGCGAGTAGCAGCGCTCGCAGTACACAGAGCTTCGCAAGGCCCGAAGAGCCGGAGGGAAGTATCGCACACGCAAATGTGCCAGGACAGAGACGTGTTCTACGTTGTCCCCTCTCGTCGTGCAGTTTGTGCCTCTGCTGCTTCTGCTGTTAGGAATCGCTCCTTGAAAGGCGAGCGAGAGCGTCCTTCCGGGTGCATTGCACTGAGTCGAGTGCTCGCTCGGGACTTTGCTCTCGGGGCCAAGGCAAGAGGGCGTGCTTGCCCGCAGAACCGAGAACACGCTGTTGGGCAGAGCTGCAACTGACCGCTGGAGTTCAGCTCTCGCCGGACGGCAGAAGGCGAAGAACGAAGCCGCTTGCGAGCGGCGCAGTGCAGCGAAGAGCTCTCCGAATTCGCCGCTAGCTCCACGGTCCTTCTCAGCTGCGAGTAGCAGCGCTCGCAGTACACAGAGCTTCGCAAGGCCCGAAGAGCCGGAGGGAAGTATCGCACACGCAAATGTGCCAGGACAGAGACGTGTTCTACGTTGTCCCCTCTCGTCGTGCAGTTTGTGCCTCTGCTGCTTCTGCTGTTAGGAATCGCTCCTTGAAAGGCGAGCGAGAGCGTCCTTCCGGGTGCATTGCACTGAGTCGAGTGCTCGCTCGGGACTTTGCTCTCGGGGCCAAGGCAAGAGGGCGTGCTTGCCCGCAGAACCGAGAACACGCTGTTGGGCAGAGCTGCAACTGACCGCTGGAGTTCAGCTCTCGCCGGACGGCAGAAGGCGAAGAACGAAGCCGCTTGCGAGCGGCGCAGTGCAGCGAAGAGCTCTCCGAATTCGCCGCTAGCTCCACGGTCCTTCTCAGCTGCGAGTAGCAGCGCTCGCAGTACACAGAGCTTCGCAAGGCCCGAAGAGCCGGAGGGAAGTATCGCACACGCAAATGTGCCAGGACAGAGACGTGTTCTACGGTGTCCCCTCTCGTCGTGCAGTTTGTGCCTCTGCTGCTTCTGCTGTTAGGAATCGCTCCTTGAAAGGCGAGCGAGAGCGTCCTTCCGGGTGCATTGCACTGAGTCGAGTGCTCGCTCGGGACTTTGCTCTCGGGGCCAAGGCAAGAGGGCGTGCTTGCCCGCAGAACCGAGAACACGCTGTTGGGCAGAGCTGCAACTGACCGCTGGAGTTCAGCTCTCGCCGGACGGCAGAAGGCGAAGAACGAAGCCGCTTGCGAGCGGCGCAGTGCAGCGAAGAGCTCTCCGAATTCGCCGCTAGCTCCACGGTCCTTCTCAGCTGCGAGTAGCAGCGCTCGCAGTACACAGAGCTTCGCAAGGCCCGAAGAGCCGGAGGGAAGTATCGCACACGCAAATGTGCCAGGACAGAGACGTGTTCTACGGTGTCCCCTCTCGTCGTGCAGTTTGTGCCTCTGCTGCTTCTGCTGTTAGGAATCGCTCCTTGAAAGGCGAGCGAGAGCGTCCTTCCGGGTGCATTGCACTGAGTCGAGTGCTCGCTCGGGACTTTGCTCTCGGGGCCAAGGCAAGAGGGCGTGCTTGCCCGCAGAACCGAGAACACGCTGTTGGGCAGAGCTGCAACTGACCGCTGGAGTTCAGCCTTCGCCGGACGGCAGAAGGCGAAGAACGAAGCCGCTTGCGAGCGGCGCAGTGCAGCGAAGAGCTCTCCGAATTCGCCGCTAGCTCCACGGTCCTTCTCAGCTGCGAGTAGCAGCGCTCGCAGTACACAGAGCTTCGCAAGGCCCGAAGAGCCGGAGGGAAGTATCGCACACGCAAATGTGCCAGGACAGAGACGTGTTCTACGTTGTCCCTTCTCGTCGTGCAGTTTGTGCCTCTGCTGCTTCTGCTGTTAGGAATCGCTCCTTGAAAGGCGAGCGAGAGCGTCCTTCCGGGTGCATTGCACTGAGTCGAGTGCTCGCTCGGGACTTTGCTCTCGGGGCCAAGGCAAGAGGGCGTGCTTGCCCGCAGAACCGAGAACACGCTGTTGGGCAGAGCTGCAACTGACCGCTGGAGTTCAGCTCTCGCCGGACGGCAGAAGGCGAAGAACGAAGCCGCTTGCGAGCGGCGCAGTGCAGCGAAGAGCTCTCCGAATTCGCCGCTAGCTCCACGGTCCTTCTCAGCTGCGAGTAGCAGCGCTCGCAGTACACAGAGCTTCGCAAGGCCCGAAGAGCCGGAGGGAAGTATCGCACACGCAAATGTGCCAGGACAGAGACGTGTTCTACGGTGTCCTTTCTCGTCGTGCAGTTTGTGCCTCTGCTGCTTCTGCTGTTAGGAATCGCTCCTTGAAAGGCGAGCGAGAGCGTCCTTCCGGGTGCAGTGCACTGAGTCGAGTGCTCGCTCGGGACTTTGCTCTCGGGGCCAAGGCAAGAGGGCGTGCTTGCCCGCAGAACCGAGAACACGCTGTTGGGCAGAGCTGCAACTGACCGCTGGAGTTCAGCTCTCGCCGGACGGCAGAAGGCGAAGAACGAAGCCGCTTGCGAGCGGCGCAGTGCAGCGAAGAGCTCTCCGAATTCGCCGCTAGCTCCACGGTCCTTCTCAGCTGCGAGTAGCTGCTCTCGCAGTACACAGAGCTTCGCAAGGCCCGAAGAGCCGGAGGGAAGTATCGCACACGCAAATGTGCCAGGACAGAGACGTGTTCTACGGTGTCCCCTCTCGTCGTGCAGTTTGTGCCTCTGCTGCTTCTGCTGTTAGGAATCGCTCCTTGAAAGGCGAGCGAGAGCGTCCTTCCGGGTGCATTGCACTGAGTCGAGTGCTCGCTCGGGACTTTGCTCTCGGGGCCAAGGCAAGAGGGCGTGCTTGCCCGCAGAACCGAGAACACGCTGTTGGGCAGAGCTGCAACGGACCGCTGGAGTTCAGCTCTCGCCGGACGGCAGAAGGCGAAGAACGAAGGCGCTTGCGAGCGGCGCAGTGCAGCGAAGAGCTCTCCGAATTCGCCGCTAGCTCCACGGTCCTTCTCAGCTGCGAGTAGCAGCGCTCGCAGTACACAGAGCTTCGCAAGGCCCGAAGAGCCGGAGGGAAGTATCGCACACGCAAATGTGCCAGGACAGAGACGTGTTCTACGTTGTCCCCTCTCGTCGTGCAGTTTGTGCCTCTGCTGCTTCTGCTGTTAGGAATCGCTCCTTGAAAGGCGAGCGAGAGCGTCCTTCCGGGTGCATTGCACTGAGTCGAGTGCTCGCTCGGGACTTTGCTCTCGGGGCCAAGGCAAGAGGGCGTGCTTGCCCGCAGAACCGAGAACACGCTGTTGGGCAGAGCTGCAACGGACCGCTGGAGTTCAGCCTTCGCCGGACGGCAGAAGGCGAAGAACGAAGGCGCTTGCGAGCGGCGCAGTGCAGCGAAGAGCTCTCCGAATTCGCCGCTAGCTCCACGGTCCTTCTCAGCTGCGAGTAGCAGCGCTCGCAGTACACAGAGCTTCGCAAGGCCCGAAGAGCCGGAGGGAAGTATCGCACACGCAAATGTGCCAGGACAGAGACGTGTTCTACGTTGTCCCTTCTCGTCGTGCAGTTTGTGCCTCTGCTGCTTCTGCTGTTAGGAATCGCTCCTTGAAAGGCGAGCGAGAGCGTCCTTCCGGGTGCATTGCACTGAGTCGAGTGCTCGCTCGGGACTTTGCTCTCGGGGCCAAGGCAAGAGGGCGTGCTTGCCCGCAGAACCGAGAACACGCTGTTGGGCAGAGCTGCAACGGACCGCTGGAGTTCAGCTCTCGCCGGACGGCAGAAGGCGAAGAACGAAGGCGCTTGCGAGCGGCGCAGTGCAGCGAAGAGCTCTCCGAATTCGCCGCTAGCTCCACGGTCCTTCTCAGCTGCGAGTAGCAGCGCTCGCAGTACACAGAGCTTCGCAAGGCCCGAAGAGCCGGAGGGAAGTATCGCACACGCAAATGTGCCAGGACAGAGACGTGTTCTACGGTGTCCCCTCTCGTCGTGCAGTTTGTGCCTCTGCTGCTTCTGCTGTTAGGAATCGCTCCTTGAAAGGCGAGCGAGAGCGTCCTTCCGGGTGCATTGCACTGAGTCGAGTGCTCGCTCGGGACTTTGCTCTCGGGGCCAAGGCAAGAGGGCGTGCTTGCCCGCAGAACCGAGAACACGCTGTTGGGCAGAGCTGCAACGGACCGCTGGAGTTCAGCTCTCGCCGGACGGCAGAACGCGAAGAACGAAGGCGCTTGCGAGCGGCGCAGTGCAGCGAAGAGCTCTCCGAATTCGCCGCTAGCTCCACGGTCCTTCTCAGCTGCGAGTAGCAGCGCTCGCAGTACACAGAGCTTCGCAAGGCCCGAAGACCCGGAGGGAAGTATCGCACACGCAAATGTGCCAGGACAGAGACGTGTTCTACGGTGTCCCCTCTCGTCGTGCAGTTTGTGCCTCTGCTGCTTCTGCTGTTAGGAATCGCTCCTTGAAAGGCGAGCGAGAGCGTCCTTCCGGGTGCATTGCACTGAGTCGAGTGCTCGCTCGGGACTTTGCTCTCGGGGCCAAGGCAAGAGGGCGTGCTTGCCCGCAGAACCGAGAACACGCTGTTGGGCAGAGCTGCAACGGACCGCTGGAGTTCAGCTCTCGCCGGACGGCAGAAGGCGAAGAACGAAGCCGCTTGCGAGCGGCGCAGTGCAGCGAAGAGCTCTCCGAATTCGCCGCTAGCTCCACGGTCCTTCTCAGCTGCGAGTAGCAGCGCTCGCAGTACACAGAGCTTCGCAAGGCCCGAAGAGCCGGAGGGAAGTATCGCACACGCAAATGTGCCAGGACAGAGACGTGTTCTACGGTGTCCCCTCTCGTCGTGCAGTTTGTGCCTCTGCTGCTTCTGCTGTTAGGAATCGCTCCTTGAAAGGCGAGCGAGAGCGTCCTTCCGGGTGCATTGCACTGAGTCGAGTGCTCGCTCGGGACTTTGCTCTCGCGGCCAAGGCAAGAGGGCGTGCTTGCCCGCAGAACCGAGAACACGCTGTTGGGCAGAGCTGCAACGGACCGCTGGAGTTCAGCCTTCGCCGGACGGCAGAAGGCGAAGAACGAAGGCGCTTGCGAGCGGCGCAGTGCAGCGAAGAGCTCTCCGAATTCGCCGCTAGCTCCACGGTGCTTCTCAGCTGCGAGTAGCAGCGCTCGCAGTACACAGAGCTTCGCAAGGCCCGAAGAGCCGGAGGGAAGTATCGCACACGCAAATGTGCCAGGACAGAGACGTGTTCTACGTTGTCCCCTCTCGTCGTGCAGTTTGTGCCTCTGCTGCTTCTGCTGTTAGGAATCGCTCCTTGAAAGGCGAGCGAGAGCGTCCTTCCGGGTGCATTGCACTGAGTCGAGTGCTCGCTCGGGACTTTGCTCTCGGGGCCAAGGCAAGAGGGCGTGCTTGCCCGCAGAACCGAGAACACGCTGTTGGGCAGAGCTGCAACGGACCGCTGGAGTTCAGCCTTCGCCGGACGGCAGAAGGCGAAGAACGAAGGCGCTTGCGAGCGGCGCAGTGCAGCGAAGAGCTCTCCGAATTCGCCGCTAGCTCCACGGTCCTTCTCAGCTGCGAGTAGCAGCGCTCGCAGTACACAGAGCTTCGCAAGGCCCGAAGAGCCGGAGGGAAGTATCGCACACGCAAATGTGCCAGGACAGAGACGTGTTCTACGGTGTCCCCTCTCGTCGTGCAGTTTGTGCCTCTGCTGCTTCTGCTGTTAGGAATCGCTCCTTGAAAGGCGAGCGAGAGCGTCCTTCCGGGTGCATTGCACTGAGTCGAGTGCTCGCTCGGGACTTTGCTCTCGGGGCCAAGGCAAGAGGGCGTGCTTGCCCGCAGAACCGAGAACACGCTGTTGGGCAGAGCTGCAACGGACCGCTGGAGTTCAGCTCTCGCCGGACGGCAGAACGCGAAGAACGAAGGCGCTTGCGAGCGGCGCAGTGCAGCGAAGAGCTCTCCGAATTCGCCGCTAGCTCCACGGTCCTTCTCAGCTGCGAGTAGCAGCGCTCGCAGTACACAGAGCTTCGCAAGGCCCGAAGACCCGGAGGGAAGTATCGCACACGAAAATGTGCCAGGACAGAGACGTGTTCTACGGTGTCCCCTCTCGTCGTGCAGTTTGTGCCTCTGCTGCTTCTGCTGTTAGGAATCGCTCCTTGAAAGGCGAGCGAGAGCGTCCTTCCGGGTGCATTGCACTGAGTCGAGTGCTCGCTCGGGACTTTGCTCTCGGGGCCAAGGCAAGAGGGCGTGCTTGCCCGCAGAACCGAGAACACGCTGTTGGGCAGAGCTGCAACGGACCGCTGGAGTTCAGCTCTCGCCGGACGGCAGAAGGCGAAGAACGAAGCCGCTTGCGAGCGGCGCAGTGCAGCGAAGAGCTCTCCGAATTCGCCGCTAGCTCCACGGTCCTTCTCAGCTGCGAGTAGCAGCGCTCGCAGTACACAGAGCTTCGCAAGGCCCGAAGAGCCGGAGGGAAGTATCGCACACGCAAATGTGCCAGGACAGAGACGTGTTCTACGGTGTCCCCTCTCGTCGTGCAGTTTGTGCCTCTGCTGCTTCTGCTGTTAGGAATCGCTCCTTGAAAGGCGAGCGAGAGCGTCCTTCCGGGTGCATTGCACTGAGTCGAGTGCTCGCTCGGGACTTTGCTCTCGCGGCCAAGGCAAGAGGGCGTGCTTGCCCGCAGAACCGAGAACACGCTGTTGGGCAGAGCTGCAACGGACCGCTGGAGTTCAGCTCTCGCCGGACGGCAGAAGGCGAAGAACGAAGCCGCTTGCGAGCGGCGCAGTGCAGCGAAGAGCTCTCCGAATTCGCCGCTAGCTCCACGGTCCTTCTCAGCTGCGAGTAGCAGCGCTCGCAGTACACAGAGCTTCGCAAGGCCGGAAGAGCCAGAGGGAAGTATCGCACACGCAAATGTGCCAGGACAGAGACGTGTTCTACGGTGTCCCCTCTCGTCGTGCAGTTTGTGCCTCTGCTGCTTCTGCTGTTAGGAATCGCTCCTTGAAAGGCGAGCGAGAGCGTCCTTCCGGGTGCATTGCACTGAGTCGAGTGCTCGCTCGGGACTTTGCTCTCGGGGCCAAGGCAAGAGGGCGTGCTTGCCCGCAGAACCGAGAACACGCTGTTGGGCAGAGCTGCAACGGACCGCTGGAGTTCAGCTCTCGCCGGACGGCAGAAGGCGAAGAACGAAGCCGCTTGCGAGCGGCGCAGTGCAGCGAAGAGCTCTCCGAATTCGCCGCTAGCTCCACGGTCCTTCTCAGCTGCGAGTAGCAGCGCTCGCAGTACACAGAGCTTCGCAAGGCCCGAAGAGCCGGAGGGAAGTATCGCACACGCAAATGTGCCAGGACAGAGACGTGTTCTACGTTGTCCCCTCTCGTCGTGCAGTTTGTGCCTCTGCTGCTTCTGCTGTTAGGAATCGCTCCTTGAAAGGCGAGCGAGAGCGTCCTTCCGGGTGCATTGCACTGAGTCGAGTGCTCGCTCGGGACTTTGCTCTCGGGGCCAAGGCAAGAGGGCGTGCTTGCCCGCAGAACCGAGAACACGCTGTTGGGCAGAGCTGCAACGGACCGCTGGAGTTCAGCTCTCGCCGGACGGCAGAAGGCGAAGAACGAAGCCGCTTGCGAGCGGCGCAGTGCAGCGAAGAGCTCTCCGAATTCGCCGCTAGCTCCACGGTCCTTCTCAGCTGCGAGTAGCAGCGCTCGCAGTACACAGAGCTTCGCAAGGCCCGAAGAGCCGGAGGGAAGTATCGCACACGCAAATGTGCCAGGACAGAGACGTGTTCTACGGTGTCCCCTCTCGTCGTGCAGTTTGTGCCTCTGCTGCTTCTGCTGTTAGGAATCGCTCCTTGAAAGGCGAGCGAGAGCGTCCTTCCGGGTGCATTGCACTGAGTCGAGTGCTCGCTCGGGACTTTGCTCTCGGGGCCAAGGCAAGAGGGCGTGCTTGCCCGCAGAACCGAGAACACGCTGTTGGGCAGAGCTGCAACTGACCGCTGGAGTTCAGCTCTCGCCGGACGGCAGAAGGCGAAGAACGAAGCCGCTTGCGAGCGGCGCAGTGCAGCGAAGAGCTCTCCGAATTCGCCGCTAGCTCCACGGTCCTTCTCAGCTGCGAGTAGCAGCGCTCGCAGTACACAGAGCTTCGCAAGGCCCGAAGAGCCGGAGGGAAGTATCGCACACGCAAATGTGCCAGGACAGAGACGTGTTCTACGGTGTCCCCTCTCGTCGTGCAGTTTGTGCCTCTGCTGCTTCTGCTGTTAGGAATCGCTCCTTGAAAGGCGAGCGAGAGCGTCCTTCCGGGTGCATTGCACTGAGTCGAGTGCTCGCTCGGGACTTTGCTCTCGGGGCCAAGGCAAGAGGGCGTGCTTGCCCGCAGAACCGAGAACACGCTGTTGGGCAGAGCTGCAACTGACCGCTGGAGTTCAGCTCTCGCCGGACGGCAGAAGGCGAAGAACGAAGCCGCTTGCGAGCGGCGCAGTGCAGCGAAGAGCTCTCCGAATTCGCCGCTAGCTCCACGGTCCTTCTCAGCTGCGAGTAGCAGCGCTCGCAGTACACAGAGCTTCGCAAGGCCCGAAGAGCCGGAGGGAAGTATCGCACACGCAAATGTGCCAGGACAGAGACGTGTTCTACGGTGTCCCCTCTCGTCGTGCAGTTTGTGCCTCTGCTGCTTCTGCTGTTAGGAATCGCTCCTTGAAAGGCGAGCGAGAGCGTCCTTCCGGGTGCATTGCACTGAGTCGAGTGCTCGCTCGGGACTTTGCTCTCGGGGCCAAGGCAAGAGGGCGTGCTTGCCCGCAGAACCGAGAACACGCTGTTGGGCAGAGCTGCAACTGACCGCTGGAGTTCAGCCTTCGCCGGACGGCAGAAGGCGAAGAACGAAGCCGCTTGCGAGCGGCGCAGTGCAGCGAAGAGCTCTCCGAATTCGCCGCTAGCTCCACGGTCCTTCTCAGCTGCGAGTAGCAGCGCTCGCAGTACACAGAGCTTCGCAAGGCCCGAAGAGCCGGAGGGAAGTATCGCACACGCAAATGTGCCAGGACAGAGACGTGTTCTACGTTGTCCCCTCTCGTCGTGCAGTTTGTGCCTCTGCTGCTTCTGCTGTTAGGAATCGCTCCTTGAAAGGCGAGCGAGAGCGTCCTTCCGGGTGCATTGCACTGAGTCGAGTGCTCGCTCGGGACTTTGCTCTCGGGGCCAAGGCAAGAGGGCGTGCTTGCCCGCAGAACCGAGAACACGCTGTTGGGCAGAGCTGCAACGGACCGCTGGAGTTCAGCTCTCGCCGGACGGCAGAAGGCGAAGAACGAAGGCGCTTGCGAGCGGCGCAGTGCAGCGAAGAGCTCTCCGAATTCGCCGCTAGCTCCACGGTCCTTCTCAGCTGCGAGTAGCAGCGCTCGCAGTACACAGAGCTTCGCAAGGCCCGAAGAGCCGGAGGGAAGTATCGCACACGCAAATGTGCCAGGACAGAGACGTGTTCTACGGTGTCCCCTCTCGTCGTGCAGTTTGTGCCTCTGCTGCTTCTGCTGTTAGGAATCGCTCCTTGAAAGGCGAGCGAGAGCGTCCTTCCGGGTGCATTGCACTGAGTCGAGTGCTCGCTCGGGACTTTGCTCTCGGGGCCAAGGCAAGAGGGCGTGCTTGCCCGCAGAACCGAGAACACGCTGTTGGGCAGAGCTGCAACGGACCGCTGGAGTTCAGCTCTCGCCGGACGGCAGAAGGCGAAGAACGAAGCCGCTTGCGAGCGGCGCAGTGCAGCGAAGAGCTCTCCGAATTCGCCGCTAGCTCCACGGTCCTTCTCAGCTGCGAGTAGCAGCGCTCGCAGTACACAGAGCTTCGCAAGGCCCGAAGAGCCGGAGGGAAGTATCGCACACGCAAATGTGCCAGGACAGAGACGTGTTCTACGGTGTCCCCTCTCGTCGTGCAGTTTGTGCCTCTGCTGCTTCTGCTGTTAGGAATCGCTCCTTGAAAGGCGAGCGAGAGCGTCCTTCCGGGTGCATTGCACTGAGTCGAGTGCTCGCTCGGGACTTTGCTCTCGGGGCCAAGGCAAGAGGGCGTGCTTGCCCGCAGAACCGAGAACACGCTGTTGGGCAGAGCTGCAACTGACCGCTGGAGTTCAGCTCTCGCCGGACGGCAGAAGGCGAAGAACGAAGCCGCTTGCGAGCGGCGCAGTGCAGCGAAGAGCTCTCCGAATTCGCCGCTAGCTCCACGGTCCTTCTCAGCTGCGAGTAGCAGCGCTCGCAGTACACAGAGCTTCGCAAGGCCCGAAGAGCCGGAGGGAAGTATCGCACACGCAAATGTGCCAGGACAGAGACGTGTTCTACGTTGTCCCCTCTCGTCGTGCAGTTTGTGCCTCTGCTGCTTCTGCTGTTAGGAATCGCTCCTTGAAAGGCGAGCGAGAGCGTCCTTCCGGGTGCATTGCACTGAGTCGAGTGCTCGCTCGGGACTTTGCTCTCGGGGCCAAGGCAAGAGGGCGTGCTTGCCCGCAGAACCGAGAACACGCTGTTGGGCAGAGCTGCAACTGACCGCTGGAGTTCAGCTCTCGCCGGACGGCAGAAGGCGAAGAACGAAGCCGCTTGCGAGCGGCGCAGTGCAGCGAAGAGCTCTCCGAATTCGCCGCTAGCTCCACGGTCCTTCTCAGCTGCGAGTAGCAGCGCTCGCAGTACACAGAGCTTCGCAAGGCCCGAAGAGCCGGAGGGAAGTATCGCACACGCAAATGTGCCAGGACAGAGACGTGTTCTACGTTGTCCCCTCTCGTCGTGCAGTTTGTGCCTCTGCTGCTTCTGCTGTTAGGAATCGCTCCTTGAAAGGCGAGCGAGAGCGTCCTTCCGGGTGCATTGCACTGAGTCGAGTGCTCGCTCGGGACTTTGCTCTCGGGGCCAAGGCAAGAGGGCGTGCTTGCCCGCAGAACCGAGAACACGCTGTTGGGCAGAGCTGCAACGGACCGCTGGAGTTCAGCTCTCGCCGGACGGCAGAAGGCGAAGAACGAAGGCGCTTGCGAGCGGCGCAGTGCAGCGAAGAGCTCTCCGAATTCGCCGCTAGCTCCACGGTCCTTCTCAGCTGCGAGTAGCAGCGCTCGCAGTACACAGAGCTTCGCAAGGCCCGAAGAGCCGGAGGGAAGTATCGCACACGCAAATGTGCCAGGACAGAGACGTGTTCTACGGTGTCCCCTCTCGTCGTGCAGTTTGTGCCTCTGCTGCTTCTGCTGTTAGGAATCGCTCCTTGAAAGGCGAGCGAGAGCGTCCTTCCGGGTGCATTGCACTGAGTCGAGTGCTCGCTCGGGACTTTGCTCTCGGGGCCAAGGCAAGAGGGCGTGCTTGCCCGCAGAACCGAGAACACGCTGTTGGGCAGAGCTGCAACTGACCGCTGGAGTTCAGCTCTCGCCGGACGGCAGAAGGCGAAGAACGAAGCCGCTTGCGAGCGGCGCAGTGCAGCGAAGAGCTCTCCGAATTCGCCGCTAGCTCCACGGTCCTTCTCAGCTGCGAGTAGCAGCGCTCGCAGTACACAGAGCTTCGCAAGGCCCGAAGAGCCGGAGGGAAGTATCGCACACGCAAATGTGCCAGGACAGAGACGTGTTCTACGTTGTCCCCTCTCGTCGTCCAGTTTGTGCCTCTGCTGCTTCTGCTGTTAGGAATCGCTCCTTGAAAGGCGAGCGAGAGCGTCCTTCCGGGTGCATTGCACTGAGTCGAGTGCTCGCTCGGGACTTTGCTCTCGGGGCCAAGGCAAGAGGGCGTGCTTGCCCGCAGAACCGAGAACACGCTGTTGGGCAGAGCTGCAACTGACCGCTGGAGTTCAGCTCTCGCCGGACGGCAGAAGGCGAAGAACGAAGCCGCTTGCGAGCGGCGCAGTGCAGCGAAGAGCTCTCCGAATTCGCCGCTAGCTCCACGGTCCTTCTCAGCTGCGAGTAGCAGCGCTCGCAGTACACAGAGCTTCGCAAGGCCCGAAGAGCCGGAGGGAAGTATCGCACACGCAAATGTGCCAGGACAGAGACGTGTTCTACGTTGTCCCTCTCGTCGTGCAGTTTGTGCCTCTGCTGCTTCTGCTGTTAGGAATCGCTCCTTGAAAGGCGAGCGAGAGCGTCCTTCCGGGTGCATTGCACTGAGTCGAGTGCTCGCTCGGGACTTTGCTCTCGGGGCCAAGGCAAGAGGGCGTGCTTGCCCGCAGAACCGAGAACACGCTGTTGGGCAGAGCTGCAACTGACCGCTGGAGTTCAGCTCTCGCCGGACGGCAGAAGGCGAAGAACGAAGCCGCTTGCGAGCGGCGCAGTGCAGCGAAGAGCTCTCCGAATTCGCCGCTAGCTCCACGGTCCTTCTCAGCTGCGAGTAGCAGCGCTCGCAGTACACAGAGCTTCGCAAGGCCCGAAGAGCCGGAGGGAAGTATCGCACACGCAAATGTGCCAGGACAGAGACGTGTTCTACGTTGTCCCCTCTCGTCGTGCAGTTTGTGCCTCTGCTGCTTCTGCTGTTAGGAATCGCTCCTTGAAAGGCGAGCGAGAGCGTCCTTCCGGGTGCATTGCACTGAGTCGAGTGCTCGCTCGGGACTTTGCTCTCGGGCCAAGGCAAGAGGGCGTGCTTGCCCGCAGAACCGAGAACACGCTGTTGGGCAGAGCTGCAACTGACCGCTGGAGTTCAGCTCTCGCCGGACGGCAGAAGGCGAAGAACGAAGCCGCTTGCGAGCGGCGCAGTGCAGCGAAGAGCTCTCCGAATTCGCCGCTAGCTCCACGGTCCTTCTCAGCTGCGAGTAGCAGCGCTCGCAGTACACAGAGCTTCGCAAGGCCCGAAGAGCCGGAGGGAAGTATCGCACACGCAAATGTGCCAGGACAGAGACGTGTTCTACGTTGTCCCCTCTCGTCGTGCAGTTTGTGCCTCTGCTGCTTCTGCTGTTAGGAATCGCTCCTTGAAAGGCGAGCGAGAGCGTCCTTCCGGGTGCATTGCACTGAGTCGAGTGCTCGCTCGGGACTTTGCTCTCGGGGCCAAGGCAAGAGGGCGTGCTTGCCCGCAGAACCGAGAACACGCTGTTGGGCAGAGCTGCAACGGACCGCTGGAGTTCAGCTCTCGCCGGACGGCAGAAGGCGAAGAACGAAGGCGCTTGCGAGCGGCGCAGTGCAGCGAAGAGCTCTCCGAATTCGCCGCTAGCTCCACGGTCCTTCTCAGCTGCGAGTAGCAGCGCTCGCAGTACACAGAGCTTCGCAAGGCCCGAAGAGCCGGAGGGAAGTATCGCACACGCAAATGTGCCAGGACAGAGACGTGTTCTACGGTGTCCCCTCTCGTCGTGCAGTTTGTGCCTCTGCTGCTTCTGCTGTTAGGAATCGCTCCTTGAAAGGCGAGCGAGAGCGTCCTTCCGGGTGCATTGCACTGAGTCGAGTGCTCGCTCGGGACTTTGCTCTCGGGGCCAAGGCAAGAGGGCGTGCTTGCCCGCAGAACCGAGAACACGCTGTTGGGCAGAGCTGCAACTGACCGCTGGAGTTCAGCTCTCGCCGGACGGCAGAAGGCGAAGAACGAAGCCGCTTGCGAGCGGCGCAGTGCAGCGAAGAGCTCTCCGAATTCGCCGCTAGCTCCACGGTCCTTCTCAGCTGCGAGTAGCAGCGCTCGCAGTACACAGAGCTTCGCAAGGCCCGAAGAGCCGGAGGGAAGTATCGCACACGCAAATGTGCCAGGACAGAGACGTGTTCTACGTTGTCCCCTCTCGTCGTGCAGTTTGTGCCTCTGCTGCTTCTGCTGTTAGGAATCGCTCCTTGAAAGGCGAGCGAGAGCGTCCTTCCGGGTGCATTGCACTGAGTCGAGTGCTCGCTCGGGACTTTGCTCTCGGGGCCAAGGCAAGAGGGCGTGCTTGCCCGCAGAACCGAGAACACGCTGTTGGGCAGAGCTGCAACTGACCGCTGGAGTTCAGCTCTCGCCGGACGGCAGAAGGCGAAGAACGAAGCCGCTTGCGAGCGGCGCAGTGCAGCGAAGAGCTCTCCGAATTCGCCGCTAGCTCCACGGTCCTTCTCAGCTGCGAGTAGCAGCGCTCGCAGTACACAGAGCTTCGCAAGGCCCGAAGAGCCGGAGGGAAGTATCGCACACGCAAATGTGCCAGGACAGAGACGTGTTCTACGTTGTCCCTTCTCGTCGTGCAGTTTGTGCCTCTGCTGCTTCTGCTGTTAGGAATCGCTCCTTGAAAGGCGAGCGAGAGCGTCCTTCCGGGTGCATTGCACTGAGTCGAGTGCTCGCTCGGGACTTTGCTCTCGGGGCCAAGGCAAGAGGGCGTGCTTCCCCAGAACCGAGAACACGCTGTTGGGCAGAGCTGCAACTGACCGCTGGAGTTCAGCTCTCGCCGGACGGCAGAAGGCGAAGAACGAAGCCGCTTGCGAGCGGCGCAGTGCAGCGAAGAGCTCTCCGAATTCGCCGCTAGCTCCACGGTCCTTCTCAGCTGCGAGTAGCAGCGCTCGCAGTACACAGAGCTTCGCAAGGCCCGAAGAGCCGGAGGGAAGTATCGCACACGCAAATGTGCCAGGACAGAGACGTGTTCTACGGTGTCCCCTCTCGTCGTGCAGTTTGTGCCTCTGCTGCTTCTGCTGTTAGGAATCGCTCCTTGAAAGGCGAGCGAGAGCGTCCTTCCGGGTGCATTGCACTGAGTCGAGTGCTCGCTCGGGACTTTGCTCTCGCGGCCAAGGCAAGAGGGCGTGCTTGCCCGCAGAACCGAGAACACGCTGTTGGGCAGAGCTGCAACTGACCGCTGGAGTTCAGCCTTCGCCGGACGGCAGAAGGCGAAGAACGAAGCCGCTTGCGAGCGGCGCAGTGCAGCGAAGAGCTCTCCGAATTCGCCGCTAGCTCCACGGTCCTTCTCAGCTGCGAGTAGCAGCGCTCGCAGTACACAGAGCTTCGCAAGGCCCGAAGAGCCGGAGGGAAGTATCGCACACGCAAATGTGCCAGGACAGAGACGTGTTCTACGGTGTCCCCTCTCGTCGTGCAGTTTGTGCCTCTGCTGCTTCTGCTGTTAGGAATCGCTCCTTGAAAAGGCGAGCGAGAGCGTCCTTCCGGGTGCATTGCACTGAGTCGAGTGCTCGCTCGGGACTTTGCTCTCGGGGCCAAGGCAAGAGGGCGTGCTTGCCCGCAGAACCGAGAACACGCTGTTGGGCAGAGCTGCAACGGACCGCTGGAGTTCAGCTCTCACCGGACGGCAGAAGGCGAAGAACGAAGCCGCTTGCGAGCGGCGCAGTGCAGCGAAGAGCTCTCCGAATTCGCCGCTAGCTCCACGGTCCTTCTCAGCTGCGAGTAGCAGCGCTCGCAGTACACAGAGCTTCGCAAGGCCCGAAGACCCGGAGGGAAGTATCGCACACGCAAATGTGCCAGGACAGAGACGTGTTCTACGTTGTCCCCTCTCGTCGTGCAGTTTGTGCCTCTGCTGCTTCTGCTGTTAGGAATCGCTCCTTGAAAGGCGAGCGAGAGCGTCCTTCCGGGTGCATTGCACTGAGTCGAGTGCTCGCTCGGGACTTTGCTCTCGGGGCCAAGGCAAGAGGGCGTGCTTGCCCGCAGAACCGAGAACACGCTGTTGGGCAGAGCTGCAACGGACCGCTGGAGTTCAGCTCTCGCCGGACGGCAGAAGGCGAAGAACGAAGCCGCTTGCGAGCGGCGCAGTGCAGCGAAGAGCTCTCCGAATTCGCCGCTAGCTCCACGGTCCTTCTCAGCTGCGAGTAGCAGCGCTCGCAGTACACAGAGCTTCGCAAGGCCCGAAGAGCCGGAGGGAAGTATCGCACACGCAAATGTGCCAGGACAGAGACGTGTTCTACGGTGTCCCCTCTCGTCGTGCAGTTTGTGCCTCTGCTGCTTCTGCTGTTAGGAATCGCTCCTTGAAAGGCGAGCGAGAGCGTCCTTCCGGGTGCATTGCACTGAGTCGAGTGCTCGCTCGGGACTTTGCTCTCGGGGCCAAGGCAAGAGGGCGTGCTTGCCCGCAGAACCGAGAACACGCTGTTGGGCAGAGCTGCAACTGACCGCTGGAGTTCAGCTCTCGCCGGACGGCAGAAGGCGAAGAACGAAGCCGCTTGCGAGCGGCGCAGTGCAGCGAAGAGCTCTCCGAATTCGCCGCTAGCTCCACGGTCCTTCTCAGCTGCGAGTAGCAGCGCTCGCAGTACACAGAGCTTCGCAAGGCCCGAAGAGCCGGAGGGAAGTATCGCACACGCAAATGTGCCAGGACAGAGACGTGTTCTACGGTGTCCCCTCTCGTCGTGCAGTTTGTGCCTCTGCTGCTTCTGCTGTTAGGAATCGCTCCTTGAAAGGCGAGCGAGAGCGTCCTTCCGGGTGCATTGCACTGAGTCGAGTGCTCGCTCGGGACTTTGCTCTCGGGGCCAAGGCAAGAGGGCGTGCTTGCCCGCAGAACCGAGAACACGCTGTTGGGCAGAGCTGCAACGGACCGCTGGAGTTCAGCTCTCGCCGGACGGCAGAAGGCGAAGAACGAAGCCGCTTGCGAGCGGCGCAGTGCAGCGAAGAGCTCTCCGAATTCGCCGCTAGCTCCACGGTCCTTCTCAGCTGCGAGTAGCAGCGCTCGCAGTACACAGAGCTTCGCAAGGCCCGAAGAGCCGGAGGGAAGTATCGCACACGCAAATGTGCCAGGACAGAGACGTGTTCTACGGTGTCCCCTCTCGTCGTGCAGTTTGTGCCTCTGCTGCTTCTGCTGTTAGGAATCGCTCCTTGAAAGGCGAGCGAGAGCGTCCTTCCGGGTGCATTGCACTGAGTCGAGTGCTCGCTCGGGACTTTGCTCTCGGGGCCAAGGCAAGAGGGCGTGCTTGCCCGCAGAACCGAGAACACGCTGTTGGGCAGAGCTGCAACGGACCGCTGGAGTTCAGCTCTCGCCGGACGGCAGAAGGCGAAGAACGAAGCCGCTTGCGAGCGGCGCAGTGCAGCGAAGAGCTCTCCGAATTCGCCGCTAGCTCCACGGTCCTTCTCAGCTGCGAGTAGCAGCGCTCGCAGTACACAGAGCTTCGCAAGGCCCGAAGACCCGGAGGGAAGTATCGCACACGCAAATGTGCCAGGACAGAGACGTGTTCTACGTTGTCCCCTCTCGTCGTGCAGTTTGTGCCTCTGCTGCTTCTGCTGTTAGGAATCGCTCCTTGAAAGGCGAGCGAGAGCGTCCTTCCGGGTGCATTGCACTGAGTCGAGTGCTCGCTCGGGACTTTGCTCTCGGGGCCAAGGCAAGAGGGCGTGCTTGCCCGCAGAACCGAGAACACGCTGTTGGGCAGAGCTGCAACGGACCGCTGGAGTTCAGCTCTCGCCGGACGGCAGAAGGCGAAGAACGAAGCCGCTTGCGAGCGGCGCAGTGCAGCGAAGAGCTCTCCGAATTCGCCGCTAGCTCCACGGTCCTTCTCAGCTGCGAGTAGCAGCGCTCGCAGTACACAGAGCTTCGCAAGGCCCGAAGAGCCGGAGGGAAGTATCGCACACGCAAATGTGCCAGGACAGAGACGTGTTCTACGGTGTCCCCTCTCGTCGTGCAGTTTGTGCCTCTGCTGCTTCTGCTGTTAGGAATCGCTCCTTGAAAGGCGAGCGAGAGCGTCCTTCCGGGTGCATTGCACTGAGTCGAGTGCTCGCTCGGACTTTGCTCTCGGGGCCAAGGCAAGAGGGCGTGCTTGCCCGCAGAACCGAGAACACGCTGTTGGGCAGAGCTGCAACGGACCGCTGGAGTTCAGCTCTCGCCGGACGGCAGAAGGCGAAGAACGAAGCCGCTTGCGAGCGGCGCAGTGCAGCGAAGAGCTCTCCGAATTCGCCGCTAGCTCCACGGTCCTTCTCAGCTGCGAGTAGCAGCGCTCGCAGTACACAGAGCTTCGCAAGGCCCGAAGAGCCGGAGGGAAGTATCGCACACGCAAATGTGCCAGGACAGAGACGTGTTCTACGTTGTCCCCTCTCGTCGTGCAGTTTGTGCCTCTGCTGCTTCTGCTGTTAGGAATCGCTCCTTGAAAGGCGAGCGAGAGCGTCCTTCCGGGTGCATTGCACTGAGTCGAGTGCTCGCTCGGGACTTTGCTCTCGGGGCCAAGGCAAGAGGGCGTGCTTGCCCGCAGAACCGAGAACACGCTGTTGGGCAGAGCTGCAACTGACCGCTGGAGTTCAGCTCTCGCCGGACGGCAGAAGGCGAAGAACGAAGGCGCTTGCGAGCGGCGCAGTGCAGCGAAGAGCTCTCCGAATTCGCCGCTAGCTCCACGGTCCTTCTCAGCTGCGAGTAGCAGCGCTCGACAGTACACAGAGCTTCGCAAGGCCCGAAGAGCCGGAGGA
>NW_028276643.1:30000-78236 GCF_052056855.1 Sturnus vulgaris | reverse complement strand
TAAGGAAGGATTCCAGGAAGGAAGGAAGGATTCCAGGAAGGAAGGATTCCAGGAAGGAAGGATTCCAGGAAGGAAGGAAGGATTCCAGGAACGAAGGAAGGAAGGAAGGAAGGAAGGAAGGATTCCAGGAAGGAAGGAAGGAAGGAAGGATTCAGGAAGGAAGGAAGAAGGATTCCAGGAAGGAAGGATTCCAGGAAGGAAGGATTCCAGGAAGGAAGGAAGGATTCCAGGAAGGAAGGAAGGATTCCAGGAAGGAAGGATTCCAGGAAGGAAGGATTCCAGGGAGGAAGGAAGGATTCCAGTAAGGAAGGATTCCAGGAAGGATTCCAGGAAGGAAGGAAGGATTCCAGGAAGGAAGGATTCCAGGAAGGAAGGATTGCAGGAAGGAAGGATTCCAGGAAGGAAGGAAGGAAGGAAGGAAGGAAGGAAGGAAGGAAGGAAGGAAGGATTCCAGGAAGGAAGGAAGGAAGGATTCCAGGAAGGAAGGATTCCAGGAAGGAAGGATTCCAGGAAAGAAGGATTCCAGGAAGGATTCCAGGAAGGAAGGAAGGATTCCAGGAAGGAAGGAAGGATTCCAGGAAGGAAGGAAGGATTCCAGGAAGGAAGGATTCCAGGAAGGAAGGAAGGATTCCAGGGAGGAAGGAAGGATTCCAGGAAGGAAGGAAGGAAGGAAGGAAGGAAGGAAGGAAGGAAGGAAGGAAGGAAGGAAGGATTCAGGAAGGAAGGAAGGATTCCAGGAAGGAAGGAAGGAAGGAAGGAATGATTCCAGGAAGGATTCCGGGAAGGAAGGAAGGATTCCAGGAAGGAAGGAAGGATTCCAGGAAGGAAGGATTCCAGGAAGGAAGGATTCCAGGAAGGAAGGAAGGATTCCAGGAACGAAGGAAGGAAGGAAGGAAGGATTCCAGGAAGGAAGGAAGGAAGGAAGGATTCCAGGAAGGAAGGAAGGAAGGATTCCAGGAAGGAAGGATTCCAGGAAGGAAGGATTCCAGGAAGGAAGGAAGGATTCCAGGAAGGAAGGAAGGATTCCAGGAAGGAAGGATTCCAGGAAGGAAGGATTCCAGGGAGGAAGGAAGGATTCCAGTAAGGAAGGATTCCAGGAAGGATTCCAGGAAGGAAGGAAGGATTCCAGGAAGGAAGGATTCCAGGAAGGAAGGAAGGAAGGATTCCAGGAAGGAAGGATTCCAGGAAGGAAGGAAGGATTCCAGGAAGGAAGGATTCCAGGAAGGAAGGATTGCAGGAAGGAACGATTCCAGGATAGAAGGAAGGATTCCAGGAAGGAAGGAAGGAAGGATTCCAGGAAGGAAGGATTCCAGGAAGGAAGGAAGGAAGGAAGGAAGGAAGGATTCCAGGAAGGATTCCAGGAAGGATTCCAGGAAGGAAGGAAGGAAGGAAGGAAGGAAGGAAAGAAGGAAGGAAGGAAGGAAGGAAGGAAGGAAGGAAGGAAGGAAGGAAGGAAGGAAGGAAGGAAGGAAGGAAGGAAGGAAGGAAGGAAGGAAGGAAGGAAGGAAGGAAGGAAGGAAGGAAGGAAGGAAGGAAGGAAGGAAGGAAGGAAGGAAGGAAGGAAGGAAGGAAGGAAGGAAGGAAGGATTCCAGGAAGGATTCCAGGAAGGAAGGATTCCAGGAAGGAAGGATTCCAGGAAGGAAGGAAGGATTCCAGGAAGGGAAGGAAGGAAGGAAGGATTCCAGGAAGGAAGAAGGATTCCAGGAAGGAAGGAAGGATTCCAGGAAGGAAGGAAGGAAGGAAGGAAGGAAGGAAGGAAGGAAGGAAGGAAGGAAGGAAGGAAGGAAGGAAGGAAGGAAGGAAGGATTCCAGGAAGGAAGGAAGGAAGGAAGGAAGGACGGAAGGATTCCAGGAAGGAGGGATTCCAGGAAGGAAGGATTCCAGGAAGGATTCCAGGAGGAAGGATTCCAGGAAGGAAGGAAGGAAGGAAGGAAGGATTCCAGGAAGGAAGGATTCCAGGAAGGAAGGAAGGAAGGATTCCAGGAAGGAAGGAAGGATTCCAGGAAGGAAGGATTCCAGGAAGGAAGGAAGGAAGGAAGGAAGGAAGGAGGAAGGAAGGAAGGAAGGAAGGAAGGAAGGAAGGAAGGAAGGAAGGAAGGAAGGAAGGAAGGAAGGAAGGAAGGAAGGAAGGAAGGAAGGAAGGATTCCAGGAAGGAAGGAAGGAAGGAAGGAAGGAAGGAAGGAAGGAAGGAAGGAAGGAAGGAAGAAGGAAGGAAGGAAGGAAGGAAGGAAGGAAGGAAGGAAGGAAGGAAGGAAGGAAGGAAGGAAGGAAGGAAGGAGGGATTCCAGGAAGGAAGGATTCCAGGAAGGATTCCAGGAAGGAAGGATTCCAGGAAGGAAGGATTCCAGGAAGGAAGGAAGGATTCCAGGAAGGAAGGATTCCAGGAAGGAAGGAAGGAAGGAAGAAGGATTCCAGGAAGGAAGGATTCCAGGAAGGAAGGAAGGAAGGATTCCAGGAAGGAAGGAAGGATTCCAGGAAGGAAGGATTCCAGGAAGGAAGGAAGGATTCCAAGAAGGAAGGAAGGAAGGAAGGAAGGAAGGAAGGAAGGAAGGAAGGAAGGAAGGAAGGAAGGAAGGAAGGAAGGAAGGAAGGAAGGAAGGAAGAAGGAAGGAAGGAAGGAAGGAAGGAAGGAAGGAAGGAAGGAAGGAGGAAGGAAGGAAGGAAGGAAGGAAGGAAGGAAGGATTCCAGGAAGGAAGGATTCCAGGGAGGAAGGAAGGATTCCAGGAAGGAAGGAAGGAAGGAAGGAAGGAAGGAAGGAAGGAAGGAAGGATTCCAGGAAGGAAGGAAGGATTCCAGGAAGGAAGGAAGGAAGGATGGTATGATTCCTGGAAGGATTCAAGGAAGGAAGCAAGGGTTCCAGGAAGGAAGGAAGGATTCCAGGAAGTATTCAGGAAGGATTCCGGGAAGGAAGGAAGGATTCCAGGAAGGAAGGAAGGATTCCAGGAAGGAAGGATTCCAGGAAGGAAGGATTCCAGGAAGGAAGGAAGGAAGGATTCCAGGAAGGAAGGAAGGAAGGAAGGATTCCAGGAAGGAAGGAAGGAAGGAAGGAAGGATTCCAGGAAGGAAGGATTCCAGGAAGGAAGGATTCCAGGAAGGAAGGAAGGAAAGATTCCAGGAAGGAAGGATTCCAGGAAGGAAGGATTCCAGGAAGGAAGGAAGGATTCCAGGAAGGAAGGAAGGATTCAGGAAGGAAGGAAGGATTCCAGGAAGGAAGGATTCCAGGAAGGAAGGATTCCAGGAAGGAAGGAAGGATTCCAGGAACGAAGGAAGGAAGGAAGGAAGGAAGGATTCCAGGAAGGAAGGAAGGAAGGAAGGATTCCAGGAAGGAAGGAAGAAAGGATTCCAGGAAGGAAGGATTCCAGGAAGGAAGGATTCCAGGAAGGAAGGAAGGATTCCAGGAAGGAAGGAAGGATTCCAGGAAGGAAGGATTCCAGGAAGGAAGGATTCCAGGGAGGAAGGAAGGATTCCAGTAAGGAAGGATTCCAGGAAGGAAGGATTGCAGGAAGGAAGGATTCCAGGAAGGAAGGAAGGAAGGAAGGAAGGAAGGAAGGAAGGAAGGAAGGAAGGAAGGAAGGATTCCAGGAAGGAAGGAAGAGGATTCCAGGAAGGAAGGATTCCAGGAAGGAAGGATTCCAGGAAAGAAGGATTCCAGGAAGGATTCCAGGAAGGAAGGAAGGATTCCAGGAAGGAAGGAAGGATTCCAGGAAGGAAGGAAGGATTCCAGGAAGGAAGGATTCCAGGAAGGAAGGAAGGATTCCAGGGAGGAAGGAAGGATTCCAGGAAGGAAGGAAGGAAGGAAGGAAGGAAGGAAGGAAGGAAGGAAGGAAGGATTCCAGGAAGGAAGGAAGGATTCCAGGAAGGAAGGAAGGAACGAAGGAATGATTCCAGGAAGGATTCCGGGAAGGAAGGAAGGATTCCAGGAAGGAAGGAAGGATTCCAGGAAGGAAGGATTCCAGGAAGGAAGGATTCCAGGAAGGAAGGAAGGATTCCAGGAACAAAGGAAGGAAGGAAGGAAGGATTCCAGGAAGGAAGGAAGGAAGGAAGGATTCCAGGAAGGAAGGAAGGAAGGATTCCAGGAAGGAAGGATTCCAGGAAGGAAGGATTCCAGGAAGGAAGGAAGGATTCCAGGAAGAAGGAAGGATTCCAGGAAGGAAGGATTCCAGGAAGGAAGGATTCCAGGGAGGAAGGAAGGATTCCAGTAAGGAAGGATTCCAGGAAGGATTCCAGGAAGGAAGGAAGGATTCCAGGAAGGAAGGATTCCAGGAAGGAAGGAAGGAAGGATTCCAGAAGGAAGGATTCCAGGAAGGAAGGAAGGATTCCAGGAAGGAAGGATTCCAGGAAGGAAGGATTCCAGGGAGGAAGGAAGGATTCCAGTAAGGAAGGATTCCAGGAAGGAAGGATTGCAGGAAGGAAGGATTCCAGGAAGGAAGGAAGGAAGGAGGGAAGGAAGGAAGGAAGGAAGGAAGGAAGGATTCAGAAGGAAGGAAGGAAGGATTCCAGGAAGGAAGGATTCCAGGGAAGGAAGGATTCCAGGAAAGAAGGATTCCAGGAAGGATTCCAGGAAGGAAGGAAGGATTCCAGGAAGGAAGGAAGGATTCCAGGAAGGAAGGAAGGATTCCAGGAAGGAAGGATTCCAGGAAGGAAGGAAGGATTCCAGGGAGGAAGGAAGGATTCCAGGAAGGAAGGAAGGAAGGAAGGAAGGAAGGAAGGAAGGAAGGAAGGAAGGAAGGATTCCAGGAAGGAAGGAAGGATTCCAGGAAGGAAGGAAGGAAGGAAGAATGATTCCAGGAAGGATTCCGGGAAGGAAGAAGGATTCCAGGAAGGAAGGAAGGATTCCAGGAAGGAAGGATTCCAGGAAGGAAGGATTCCAGGAAGGAAGGAAGGATTCCAGGAACAAAGGAAGGAAGGAAGGAAGGATTCCAGAAGGAAGGAAGGAAGGAAGGATTCCAGGAAGGAAGGAAGGAAGGATTCCAGGAAGGAAGGATTCCAGGAAGGAAGGATTCCAGGAAGGAAGGAAGGATTCCAGGAAGGAAGGAAGGATTCCAGGAAGGAAGGATTCCAGGAAGGAAGGATTCCAGGGAGGAAGGAAGGATTCCAGTAAGGAAGGATTCCAGGAAGGATTCCAGGAAGGAAGGAAGGATTCCAGGAAGGAAGGATTCCAGGAAGGAAGGAAGGAAGGATTCCAGGAAGGAAGGATTCCAGGAAGGAAGGAAGGATTCCAGGAAGGAAGGATTCCAGGAAGGAAGGATTGCAGGAAGGAACGATTCCAGGATAGAAGGAAGGATTCCAGGAAGGAAGGAAGGAAGGATTCCAGGAAGGAAGGAAGGAAGGATTCCAGGAAGGAAGGATTCCAGGAAGGAAGGAAGGAAGGAAGGAAGGAAGGATTCCAGGAAGGAAGGAAGGAAGGAAGGAAGGAAGGAAGGAAGGAAGGAAGGAAGGAAGGAAGGAAGGAAGGAAGGAAGGAAAGAAGGAAGGAAGGAAGGAAGGAAGGAAGAAGGAAGGAAGGAAGGAAGGAAGGAAGGAAGGAAGGAAGGAAGGAAGGAAGGAAGGAAGGAAGGGAAGGAAGGAAGGAAGGAAGGAGGAAGGAAGGAAGAAGGAAGGAAAGAAGGAAGGAAGGAGGAAGGAAGGAAGGAAGAAGGAAGGAAGGAAGGAAGGAAGGAAGGAAGGAAGGAAGGAAGGAAGGAAGGAAGGAAGGAAGGAAGGAAGGAAGGAAGGAAGGAAGGAAGGAAGGAAGGAAGGATTCCAGGAAGGAGGGATTCCAGGAAGGAAGGATTCCAGGAAGGATTCCAGGAAGGAAGGATTCCAGGAAGGAAGGAAGGAAGGAAGGAAGGATTCCAGGAAGGAAGGATTCCAGGAAGGAAGGAAGGAAGGATTCAGGAAGGAAGGAAGGATTCCAGGAAGGAAGGATTCCAGGAAGGAAGGATTCCAGGAAGGAGGAAGGAAGGAAGGAAGGAAGGAAGGAGAAGGAAGGAAGAAGGAAGGAAGGAAGGAAGGAAGGAAGGAAGAAGGAAGGAAGGAAGGAAGGAAGGAAGGAAGGAAGGAAGGAAGGAAGGAAGGAAGGAAGGAAGGAAGGAAGGAAGGAAGGAAGGAAGGAAGGAAGGAAGGAAGGAAGGAAGGATTCCAGGAAGGAGGGATTCCAGGAAGGAAGGATTCCAGGAAGGATTCCAGGAAGGAAGGATTCCAGGAAGGAAGGATTCCAGGAAGGAAGGAAGGATTCCAGGAAGGAAGGATTCCAGGAAGGAAGGAAGGAAGGAAGGAAGGATTCCAGGAAGGAAGGATTCCAGGAAGGAAGGAAGGAAGGATTCCAGGAAGGAAGGAAGGATTCCAGGAAGGAAGGAAGGAAGGAAGGAAGGAAGGAAGGAAGGAAGGAAGGAAGGAAGGAAGGAAGGAAGGAAGGAAGGAAGGAAGGAAGGAAGGAAGGAAGGAAGGAAGGAAGGAAGGAAGGAAGGAAGGAAGGAAGGAAGGAAGGAAGGAAGGAAGGATTCCAGGAAGGAAGGATTCCAGGGAGGAAGGAAGGATTCCAGGAAGGAAGGAAGGAAGGAAGGAAGCAAGGAAGGAAGGAAGGAAGGATTCCAGGAAGGAAGGAAGGATTCCAGGAAGGAAGGAAGGAAGGATGGTATGATTCCAGGAAGGATTCAAGGAAGGAAGCAAGGGTTCCAGGAAGGAAGGAAGGATTCCAGGAAGTATTCCAGGAAGGATTCCGGGAAGGAAGGAAGGATTCCAGGAAGGAAGGAAGGATTCCAGGAAGGAAGGATTCCAGGAAGGAAGGATTCCAGGAAGGAAGGAAGGAAGGATTCCAGGAGGAAGGAAGGAAGGAAGGATTCCAGGAAGGAAGGAAGGAAGGAAGGAAGGATTCCAGGAAGGAAGGATTCCAGGAAGGAAGGATTCCAGGAAGGAAGGAAGGAAAGATTCCAGGAAGGAAGGATTCCAGGAAGGAAGGATTCCAGGAAGGAAGGAAGGATTCCAGGAAGGAAGGAAGGATTCCAGGAAGGAAGGAAGGATTCCAGGAAGGAAGGATTCCAGGAAGGAAGGATTCCAGGAAGGAAGGATTCCAGGAAGGAAGGAAGGATTCCAGTAAGGAAGGATTCCAGGAAGGATTCCAGGAAGGAAGGAAGGATTCCAGGAAGGAAGGATTCCAGGAAGGAAGGAAGGAAGGATTCCAGGAAGGAAGGATTCCAGGAAGGAAGGAAGGATTCCAGGAAGGAAGGATTCCAGGAAGGAAGGAAGGATTCCAGGAAGGAAGGATTCCAGGAAGGAAGGATTGCAGGAAGGAAGGATTCCAGGAAGGAAGGAAGGAAGGAAGGAAGGAAGGAAGGAAGGAAGGATTCCAGGAAGGAAGGAAGGAAGGATTCCAGGAAGGAAGGATTCCAGGAAGGAAGGATTCCAGGAAAGAATGATTCCAGGAAGGATTCCAGGAAGGAAGGAAGGATTCCAGGAAGGAAGGAAGGATTCCAGGAAGGAAGGAAGGATTCCAGGAAGGAAGGATTCCAGGAAGGAAGAAGGATTCCAGGGAGGAAGGAAGGATTCCAGGAAGGAAGGAAGGAAGGAAGGAAGGAAGGAAGGAAGGAAGGAAGGAAGGATTCCAGGAAGGAAGGAAGGATTCCAGGAAGGAAGGAAGGAAGGAAGGAATGATTCCAGGAAGGATTCCGGGAAGGAAGGAAGGATTCCAGGAAGGAAGGAAGGATTCCAGGAAGGAAGGATTCCAGGAAGGAAGGATTCCAGGAAGGAAGGAAGGATTCCAGGAACGAAGGAAGGAAGGAAGGAAGGATTCCAGGAAGGAAGGAAGGAAGAAGGATTCCAGGAAGGAAGGAAGGAAGGATTCCAGGAAGGAAGGATTCCAGGAAGGAAGGAAGGATTCCAGGAAGGAAGGAAGGATTCCAGGAAGGAAGGATTCCAGGAAGGAAGGATTCCAGGGAGGAAGGAAGGATTCCAGTAAGGAAGGATTCCAGGAAGGATTCCAGGAAGGAAGGAAGGATTCCAGGAAGGAAGGATTCCAGGAAAGGAAGGAAGGAAGGATTCCAGGAAGGAAGGATTCCAGGAAGGAAGGAAGGATTCCAGGAAGGAAGGATTCAGGAAGGAAGGATTGCAGGAAGGAACGATTCCAGGATAGAAGGAAGGATTCCAGGAAGGAAGGATTCCAGGAAGGAAGGAAGGATTCCAGGAAGGAAGGAAGGATTCCAGGAAGGAAGGAAGGATTCCAGGAAGGAAGGAAGGATTCCAGGAAGGAAGGAAGTATTCCAGGAAGGAAGGAAGGATTCCAGGAAGGAAGGATTCCAGGAAGGAAGGATTCCAGGAAGGAAGGATTCCAGGAAGGAAGGATTCCAGGAAGGATTCCAGGAAGGATTCCAGGAAGGATTCCAGGAAGGATTCCAGGAAGGATTCCAGGAAGGAAGGAAGGAAGGAAGGAAGGAAGGAAGGAAGGAAGGAAGGAAGGAAGGAAGGAAGGAAGGAAGGAAGGAAGGAAGGAAGGAGAGGAAGGAAGGAAGGAAGGAAGGAAGGAAGGAAGGAAGGAAGGAAGGAAGGAAGGAAGGAAGGAAGGAAGGAAGGAAGGAAGGAAGGAAGGAAGGAAGGAAGGAAGGAAGGAGGGATTCCAGGAAGGAAGGATTCCAGGAAGGATTCCAGGAAGGAAGGATTCCAGGAAGGAAGGATTCCAGGAAGGAAGGAAGGATTCCAGGAAGGAAGGATTCCAGGAAGGAAGGATTCCAGGAAGGAAGGGTTCCAGGAAGGAAGGATTCCAGGAAGGAAGGAAGGAAGGATTCCAGGAAGGAAGGAAGGATTCCAGGAAGGAAGGAAGGAAGGAAGGAAGGAAGGAAGGAAGGAAGGAAGGAAGGAAGGAAGGAAGGAAGGAAGGAAGGAAGGAAGGAAGGAAGGAAGGAAGGAAGGAAGGAAAGAAGGAAGGAAGGAAGGAAGGAAGGAAGGAAGGAAGGAAGGAAGGAAGGAAGGAAGGAAGGAAGGAAGGAAGGAAGGAAGGAAGGAAGGAAGGAAGGAAGGAAGGAAGGAAGGAAGGAAGGAAGGAAGGAAGGAAGGAAGGAAGGATTCCAGGGAGGAAGGAAGGATTCCAGGAAGGAAGGAAGGAAGGAAGCAAGGAAGGAAGGAAGGAAGGAAGGAAGGAAGGAAGGATTCCAGGAAGGAAGGAAGGATTCCAGGAAGGAAGGAAGGAAGGATGGAATGATTCCAGGAAGGATTCAAGGAAGGAAGCAAGGGTTCCAGGAAGGAAGGAAGGATTCCAGGAAGTATTCAGGAAGGATTCCGGGAAGGAAGGAAGGATTCCAGGAAGGAAGGATGGATTCCAGGAAGGAAGATTCCAGGAAGGAAGGATTCCAGGAAGGAAGGAAGGAAGGATTCCAGAAGGAAGGAAGGAAGAAGGATTCAGAAGGAAGGAAGGAAGGAAGGAAGGATTCCAGGAAGGAAGGATTCCAGGAAGGAAGGATTCCAGGAAGGAAGGAAGGAAAGATTCCAGGAAGGAAGGATTCCAGGAAGGAAGGATTCCAGAAGGAAGGAAGGATTCCAGGAAGGAAGGAAGGATTCCAGGAAGGAAGGAAGGATTCCAGGAAGGAAGGATTCCAGGAAGGAAGGATTCCAGGAAGGAAGGAAGGATTCAGTAAGGAAGGATTCCAGGAAGGATTCCAGGAAGGAAGGAAGGATTCCAGGAAGGAAGGATTCCAGGAAGGAAGGAAGGAAGGATTCCAGGAAGGAATGATTCCAGGAAGGAAGGAAGGATTCCAGGAAGGAAGGATTCCAGGAAGGAAGGAAGGATTCCAGGAAGGAAGGATTCCAGGAAGGAAGGATTGCAGGAAGGAAGGATTCCAGGAAGGAAGGAAGGAAGGAAGGAAGGAAGGAAGGAAGGAAGGAAGGAAGGAAGGATTCCAGGAAGGAAGGAAGGAAGGATTCCAGGAAGGAAGGATTCCAGGAAGGAAGGATTCCAGGAAAGAAGGATTCCAGGAAGGATTCCAGGAAGGAAGGAAGGATTCCAGGAAGGAAGGAAGGATTCCAGGAAGGAAGGATTCCAGGAAGGAAGGAAGGATTCCAGGGAGGAAGGAAGGATTCCAGGAAGGAAGGAAGGAAGGAAGGAAGGAAGGAAGGAAGGAAGGAAGGAAGGAAGGATTCCAGGAAGGAAGGAAGGATTCCAGGAAGGAAGGAAGGAAGGAAGGAAGGAAGGAAGGAAGGATTCCGGGAAGGAAGGAAGGATTCCAGGAAGGAAGGAAGGATTCCAGGAAGGAAGGATTCCAGGAAGGAAGGATTCCAGGAAGGAAGGAAGGATTCCAGGAACGAAGGAAGGAAGGAAGGAAGGAAGGATTCCAGGAAGGAAGGAAGGAAGGAAGGATTCCAGGAAGGAAGGAAGGAAGGATTCCAGGAAGGAAGGATTCCAGGAAGGAAGGATTCAGGAAGGAAGGAAGGATTCCAGGAAGGAAGGAAGGATTCCAGGAAGGAAGGATTCCAGGAAGGAAGGATTCCAGGGAGGAAGGAAGGATTCCAGTAAGGAAGGATTCCAGGAAGGATTCCAGGAAGGAAGGAAGGATTCCAGGAAGGAAGGATTCCAGGAAGGAAGGAAGGAAGGATTCCAGGAAGGAAGGATTCCAGGAAGGAAGGAAGGATTCCAGGAAGGAAGGATTCCAGGAAGGAAGGATTGCAGGAAGGAACGATTCCAGGATAGAAGGAAGGATTCCAGGAAGGAAGGAAGGAAGGATTCCAGGAAGGAAGGAAGGAAGGATTCCAGGAAGGAAGGATTCCAGGAAGGAAGGAAGGAAGGAAGGAAGGAAGGATTCCAGGAAGGAAGGAAGGAAGGAAGGAGGAAGGAAGGAAGGAAGGAAGGAAGGAAGGAAGGAAGGAAGGAAGGAAGGAAGGAAGGAAGGAAGGAAGGAAGGAAGGAAGGAAAGAAGGAAGGAAGGAAGGAAGGAAGGAAGGAAGAAAGAAGGAAGGAAGGAAGGAAGGAAGGAAGGAAGGAAGGAAGGAAGGAAGGAAGGAAGGAAGGATTCCAGGAAGGAAGGAAGGAAGGAAGGATTCCAGGAAGGAAGGAAGGAAGGAAGGAAGGAAGGAAGGAAGGAAGGAAGGAAGGAAGGAAGGAAGGAAGGAAGGAAGGAAGGAAGGAAGGAAGGAAGGAAGGAAGGAAGGAAGGAAGGAAGGAAGGAAGGAAGGAAGGAAGGATTCCAGGAAGGAAGGAAGGAAGGAAGGAAGGAAGGAGGAAGGAAGGAAGGAAGGAAGGAAGGAAGGAAGGAAGGAAGGAAGGAAGGAAGGAAGGAAGGAAGGAAGGAAGGAAGGAAGGAAGGAAGGAAGGAAGGAAGGATTCCAGGAAGGAAGGAAGGATTCCAGGAAGGAAGGATTCCAGGAAGGAAGGATTCCAGGAAGGAAGGATTCCAGGAAGGAAGGATTCCAGGAAGGAAGGAAGGAAGGAAGGAAGGAAGGAAGGAAGGAAGGAAGAAGGAAGGAAGGAAGGAAGGAAGGAAGGAAGGAAGGAAGGAAGGAAGGAAGGAAGGAAGGAAGGAAGGAAGGAAGGAAGGAAGGAAGGAAGGAAGGAAGGAAGGAAGGAAGGAAGGAAGGAAGGATTCCAGGAAGGAAGGAAGGATTCCAGGAAGGAAGGAAGGAAGGATGGAATGATTCCAGGAAGGATTCAAGGAAGGAAGCAAGGGTTCCAGGAAGGAAGGAAGGATTCCAGGAAGTATTCCAGGAAGGATTCCGGGAAGGAAGGAAGGATTCCAGGAAGGAAGGAAGGATTCCAGGAAGGAAGGATTCCAGGAAGGAAGGATTCCAGGAAGGAAGGAAGGAAGGATTCCAGGAAGGAAGGAAGGAAGGAAGGATTCCAGGAAGGAAGGAAGGAAGGAAGGAAGGAAAGAAGGAAGGAAGGAAGGAAGGAAGGAAGGAAGAAGGAAGGAAGGAAGGAAGAAGGAAGGAAGGAAGGAAGGAAGGAAGGAAGGAAGGAAGGAAGGAAGGAAGGAAGGAAGGAAGGAAGGAAGGAAGGAAGGAAGGAAGGAAGGAAGGAAGGAAGGAAGGAAGGAAGGAAGGAAGGAAGGAAGGAAGGAAGGAAGGAAGGAAGGAAGGAAGGAAGGAAGGAAGGATTCCAGGAAGGAAGGAAGGAAGGATTCCAGGAAGGAAGGAAGGAAGGAAGGAAGGAAGGAAGGAAGGAAGGAAGGAAGGAAGGAAGGAAGGAAGGAAGGAAGGAAGGAAGGAAGGAAGGAAGGAAGGAAGGAAGGAAGGAAGGAAGGAAGGAAGGAAGGAAGGAAGGAAGGAAGGAAGGATTCCAGGAAGGAAGGATTCCAGGAAGGAAGGATTCAGGAAGGAAGGAAGGAAGGAAGGAAGGAAGGAAGGAAGGAAGGAAGGAAGGAAGGAAGGAAGGAAGGAAGGAAGGAAGGAAGGAAGGAAGGAAGGAAGGAAGGAAGGAAGGAAGGAAGGAAGGAAGGAAGGAAGGAAGGAAGGAAGGATTCCTGGAAGGAAGGATTCCTGGGAGGAAGGATTCCAGGGAGGAAGGAAGGATTCCAGGAAGGAAGGATTCCAGGAAGGAAGGATTCCAGGAAGGAAGGATTCCAGGAAGGAAGGAAGGAAGGAAGGAAGGAAGGAAGGAAGGAAGGAAGGAAGGAAGGAAGGAAGGAAGGAAGGAAGGAAGGAAGGAAGGAAGGAAGGAAGGAAGGAAGGAAGGAAGGAAGGAAGGAAGGAAGGAGGAAGGAAGGAAGGATTCCAGGGAGGAAGGAAGGATTCCAGGAAGGAAGGAAGGATCCAGGAACGAAGGAAGGAAGGAAGGAAGGATTCCAGGAAGGAAGGAAGGAAGGAAGGAAGGAAGGAAGGAAGGATGGAATGATTCCAGGAAGGATTCAAGGAAGGAAGCAAGGGTTCCAGAAGGAAGGAAGGATTCCAGGAAGTATTCCAGGAAGGATTCCGGGAAGGAAGGAAGGATTCCAGGAAGGAAGGAAGGATTCCAGGAAGGAAGGATTCCAGGAAGGAAGGATTCCAGGAAGGAAGGAAGGAAGGATTCCAGGAAGGAAGGAAGGAAGGAAGGATTCCAGGAAGGAAGGATTCCAGGAAGGAAGGATTCCAGGAAGGAAGGAAGGAAAGATTCCAGGAAGGAAGGATTCCAGGAAGGAAGGATTCCAGGAAGGAAGGAAGGATTCCAGTAAGGAAGGAAGGATTCCAGGAAGGAAGGAAGGATTCCAGGAAGGAAGGATTCCAGGAAGGAAGGATTCCAGGAAGGAAGGAAGGATTCCAGTAAGGAAGGATTCCAGGAAGGATTCCAGGAAGGAAGGAAGGATTCCAGGAAGGAAGGATTCCAGGAAGGAAGGAAGGAAGGATTCCAGGAAGGAAGGATTCCAGGAAGGAAGGAAGGATTCCAGGAAGGAAGGATTCCAGGAAAGAAGGAAGGATTCCAGGAAGGAAGGATTCCAGGAAGGAAGGATTGCAGGAAGGAAGGATTCCAGGAAGGAAGGAAGGAAGGAAGGAAGGAAGGAAGGAAGGAAGGATTCCAGGAAGGAAGGAAGGAAGGATTCCAGGAAGGAAGGATTCCAGGAAGGAAGGATTCCAGGAAAGAAGGATTCCAGGAAGGATTCCAGGAAGGAAGGAAGGATTCCAGGAAGGAAGGAAGGATTCCAGGAAGGAAGGAAGGATTCCAGGAAGGAAGGATTCCAGGAAGGAAGGAAGGATTCCAGGGAGGAAGGAAGGATTCCAGGAAGGAAGGAAGGAAGGAAGGAAGGAAGGAAGGAAGGAAGGAAGGAAGGAAGGAAGGAAGGATTCCAGGAAGGAAGGAAGGATTCCAGGAAGGAAGGAAGGAAGGAAGGAATGATTCCAGGAAGGATTCCGGGAAGGAAGGAAGGATTCCAGGAAGGAAGGAAGGATTCCAGGAAGGAAGGATTCCAGGAAGGAAGGATTCCAGGAAGGAAGGAAGGATTCCAGGAACGAAGGAAGGAAGGAAGGAAGGATTCCAGGAAGGAAGGAAGGAAGGAAGGATTCCAGGAAGGAAGGAAGGAAGGATTCCAGGAAGGAAGGATTCCAGGAAGGAAGGATTCCAGGAAGGAAGGAAGGATTCCAGGAAGGAAGGAAGGATTCCAGGAAGGAAGGATTCCAGGAAGGAAGGATTCCAGGGAGGAAGGAAGGATTCCAGTAAGGAAGGATTCCAGGAAGGATTCCAGGAAGGAAGGAAGGATTCCAGGAAGGAAGGATTCCAGGAAGGAAGGAAGGAAGGATTCCAGGAAGGAAGGATTCCAGGAAGGAAGGAAGGATTCCAGGAAGGAAGGATTCCAGGAAGGAAGGATTGCAGGAAGGAACGATTCCAGGATAGAAGGAAGGATTCCAGGAAGGAAGGATTCCAGGAAGGAAAGAAGGATTCCAGGAAGGAAGGAAGGATTCCAGGAAGGAAGGAAGGATTCCAGGAAGGAAGGAAGGATTCCAGGAAGGAAGGAAGTATTCCAGGAAGGAAGGAAGGATTCCAGGAAGGAAGGATTCCAGGAAGGAAGGATTCCAGGAAGGATTCCAGGAAGGATTCCAGGAAGGATTCCAGGAAGGATTCCAGGAAGGATTCCAGGAAGGAAGGATTCCAGGAAGGAAGGATTCCAGGAAGGAAGGAAGGATTCCAGGAAGGAAGGATTCCAGGAAGGAAGGATTCCAGGAAGGAAGGAAGGAAGGAAGGAAGGAAGGAAGGAAGGAAGGAAGGAAGGAAGGAAGGAAGGAAGGAAGGAAGGAAGGAAGGAAGGAAGGAAGGAAGGAAGGAAGGAGGGATTCCAGGAAGGAAGGATTCCAGGAAGGATTCCAGGAAGGAAGGATTCCAGGAAGGAAGGATTCCAGGAAGGAAGGAAGGATTCCAGGAAGGAAGGATTCCAGGAAGGAAGGAAGGAAGGAAGGAAGGATTCCAGGAAGGAAGGATTCCAGGAAGGATTCCAGGAAGGATTCCAGGAAGGATTCCAGGAAGGATTCCAGGAAGGAAGGAAGGAAGGAAGGAAGGAAGGAAGGAAGGAAGGAAGGAAGGAAGGAAGGAAGGAAGGAAGGAAGGAAGGAAGGAAGGAAGGAAGGAAGGAAGGAAGGAAGGATTCCAGGAAGGAAGGATTCCAGGGAGGAAGGAAGGATTCCAGGAAGGAAGGAAGGAAGGAAGCAAGGAAGGAAGGAAGGAAGGAAGGAAGGAAGGATTCCAGGAAGGAAGGAAGGATTCCAGGAAGGAAGGAAGGAAGGATGGAATGATTCCAGGAAGGATTCAAGGAAGGAAGCAAGGGTTCCAGGAAGGAAGGAAGGATTCCAGGAAGTATTCCAGGAAGGATTCCGGGAAGGAAGGAAGGATTCCAGGAAGGAAGGATGGATTCCAGGAAGGAAGGATTCCAGGAAGGAAGGATTCCAGGAAGGAAGGAAGGAAGGATTCCAGGAAGGAAGGAAGGAAGGAAGGATTCCAGGAAGGAAGGAAGGAAGGAAGGAAGGATTCCAGGAAGGAAGGATTCCAGGAAGGAAGGATTCCAGGAAGGAAGGAAGGAAGGATTCCAGGAAGGAAGGATTCCAGGAAGGAAGGATTCCAGGAAAGAAGGATTCCAGGAAGGATTCCAGGAAGGAAGGAAGGATTCCAGGAAGGAAGGAAGGATTCCAGGAAGGAAGGAAGGATTCCAGGAAGGAAGGATTCCAGGAAGGAAGGAAGGATTCCAGGGAGGAAGGAAGGATTCCAGGAAGGAAGGAAGGAAGGAAGGAAGGAAGGAAGGAAGGAAGGAAGGAAGGAAGGAAGGAAGGATTCCAGGAAGGAAGGAAGGATTCCAGGAAGGAAGGAAGGAAGGAAGGAATGATTCCAGGAAGGATTCCGGGAAGGAAGGAAGGATTCCAGGAAGGAAGGAAGGATTCCAGGAAGGAAGGATTCCAGGAAGGAAGGATTCCAGGAAGGAAGGAAGGATTCCAGGAACGAAGGAAGGAAGGAAGGAAGGATTCCAGGAAGGAAGGAAGGAAGGAAGGATTCCAGGAAGGAAGGAAGGAAGGATTCCAGGAAGGAAGGATTCCAGGAAGGAAGGATTCCAGGAAGGAAGGAAGGATTCCAGGAAGGAAGGAAGGATTCCAGGAAGGAAGGATTCCAGGAAGGAAGGATTCCAGGGAGGAAGGAAGGATTCCAGTAAGGAAGGATTCCAGGAAGGATTCCAGGAAGGAAGGAAGGATTCCAGGAAGGAAGGATTCCAGGAAGGAAGGAAGGAAGGATTCCAGGAAGGAAGGATTCCAGGAAGGAAGGAAGGATTCCAGGAAGGAAGGATTCCAGGAAGGAAGGATTGCAGGAAGGAACGATTCCAGGATAGAAGGAAGGATTCCAGGAAGGAAGGATTCCAGGAAGGAAAGAAGGATTCCAGGAAGGAAGGAAGGATTCCAGGAAGGAAGGAAGGATTCCAGGAAGGAAGGAAGGATTCCAGGAAGGAAGGAAGTATTCCAGGAAGGAAGGAAGGATTCCAGGAAGGAAGGATTCCAGGAAGGAAGGATTCCAGGAAGGATTCCAGGAAGGATTCCAGGAAGGATTCCAGGAAGGATTCCAGGAAGGATTCCAGGAAGGAAGGATTCCAGGAAGGAAGGATTCCAGGAAGGAAGGAAGGATTCCAGGAAGGAAGGATTCCAGGAAGGAAGGATTCCAGGAAGGAAGGAAGGAAGGAAGGAAGGAAGGAAGGAAGGAAGGAAGGAAGGAAGGAAGGAAGGAAGGAAGGAAGGAAGGAAGGAAGGAAGGAAGGAAGGAAGGAAGGAAGGAAGGAGGGATTCCAGGAAGGAAGGATTCCAGGAAGGATTCCAGGAAGGAAGGATTCCAGGAAGGAAGGATTCCAGGAAGGAAGGAAGGATTCCAGGAAGGAAGGATTCCAGGAAGGAAGGAAGGAAGGAAGGAAGGATTCCAGGAAGGAAGGATTCCAGGAAGGATTCCAGGAAGGATTCCAGGAAGGATTCCAGGAAGGATTCCAGGAAGGAAGGAAGGAAGGAAGGAAGGAAGGAAGGAAGGAAGGAAGGAAGGAAGGAAGGAAGGAAGGAAGGAAGGAAGGAAGGAAGGAAGGAAGGAAGGAAGGAAGGATTCCAGGAAGGAAGGATTCCAGGGAGGAAGGAAGGATTCCAGGAAGGAAGGAAGGAAGGAAGCAAGGAAGGAAGGAAGGAAGGAAGGAAGGAAGGATTCCAGGAAGGAAGGAAGGATTCCAGGAAGGAAGGAAGGAAGGATGGAATGATTCCAGGAAGGATTCAAGGAAGGAAGCAAGGGTTCCAGGAAGGAAGGAAGGATTCCAGGAAGTATTCCAGGAAGGATTCCGGGAAGGAAGGAAGGATTCCAGGAAGGAAGGATGGATTCCAGGAAGGAAGGATTCCAGGAAGGAAGGATTCCAGGAAGGAAGGAAGGAAGGATTCCAGGAAGGAAGGAAGGAAGGAAGGATTCCAGGAAGGAAGGAAGGAAGGAAGGAAGGATTCCAGGAAGGAAGGATTCCAGGAAGGAAGGATTCCAGGAAGGAAGGAAGGAAAGATTCCAGGAAGGAAGGATTCCAGGAAGGAAGGATTCCAGGAAGGAAGGAAGGATTCCAGGAAGGAAGGAAGGATTCCAGGAAGGAAGGAAGGATTCCAGGAAGGAAGGATTCCAGGAAGGAAGGATTCCAGGAAGGAAGGAAGGATTCCAGTAAGGAAGGATTCCAGGAAGGATTCCAGGAAGGAAGGAAGGATTCCAGGAAGGAAGGATTCCAGGAAGGAAGGAAGGAAGGATTCCAGGAAGGAAGGATTCCAGGAAGGAAGGAAGGATTCCAGGAAGGAAGGATTCCAGGAAGGAAGGAAGGATTCCAGGAAGGAAGGATTCCAGGAAGGAAGGATTGCAGGAAGGAAGGATTCCAGGAAGGAAGGAAGGAAGGAAGGAAGGAAGGAAGGAAGGAAGGAAGGAAGGAAGGATTCCAGGAAGGAAGGAAGGAAGGATTCCAGGAAGGAAGGATTCCAGGAAGGAAGGATTCCAGGAAAGAAGGATTCCAGGAAGGATTCCAGGAAGGAAGGAAGGATTCCAGGAAGGAAGGAAGGATTCCAGGAAGGAAGGATTCCAGGAAGGAAGGAAGGATTCCAGGGAGGAAGGAAGGATTCCAGGAAGGAAGGAAGGAAGGAAGGAAGGAAGGAAGGAAGGAAGGAAGGAAGGAAGGAAGGAAGGAAGGAAGGAAGGATTCCAGGAAGGAAGGAAGGATTCCAGGAAGGAAGGAAGGAAGGAAGGAATGATTCCAGGAAGGATTCCGGGAAGGAAGGAAGGATTCCAGGAAGGAAGGAAGGATTCCAGGAAGGAAGGATTCCAGGAAGGAAGGATTCCAGGAAGGAAGGAAGGAAAGATTCCAGGAAGGAAGGATTCCAGGAAGGAAGGATTCCAGGAAGGAAGGAAGGATTCCAGTAAGGAAGGAAGGATTCCAGGAAGGAAGGAAGGATTCCAGGAAGGAAGGATTCCAGGAAGGAAGGATTCCAGGAAGGAAGGAAGGATTCCAGTAAGGAAGGATTCCAGGAAGGATTCCAGGAAGGAGGGAAGGATTCCAGGAAGGAAGGATTCCAGGAAGGAAGGAAGGAAGGATTCCAGGAAGGAAGGATTCCAGGAAGGAAGGAAGGATTCCAGGAAGGAAGGATTCCAGGAAGGAAGGAAGGATTCCAGGAAGGAAGGATTCCAGGAAGGAAGGATTGCAGGAAGGAAGGATTCCAGGAAGGAAGGAAGGAAGGAAGGAAGGAAGGAAGGAAGGAAGGATTCCAGGAAGGAAGGAAGGAAGGATTCCAGGAAGGAAGGATTCCAGGAAGGAAGGATTCCAGGAAAGAAGGATTCCAGGAAGGATTCCAGGAAGGAAGGAAGGATTCCAGGAAGGAAGGAAGGATTCCAGGAAGGAAGGAAGGATTCCAGGAAGGAAGGATTCCAGGAAGGAAGGAAGGATTCCAGGGAGGAAGGAAGGATTCCAGGAAGGAAGGAAGGAAGGAAGGAAGGAAGGAAGGAAGGAAGGAAGGAAGGAAGGAAGGATTCCAGGAAGGAAGGAAGGATTCCAGGAAGGAAGGAAGGAAGGAAGGAATGATTCCAGGAAGGATTCCGGGAAGGAAGGAAGGATTCCAGGAAGGAAGGAAGGATTCCAGGAAGGAAGGATTCCAGGAAGGAAGGATTCCAGGAAGGAAGGAAGGATTCCAGGAACGAAGGAAGGAAGGAAGGAAGGATTCCAGGAAGGAAGGAAGGAAGGAAGGATTCCAGGAAGGAAGGAAGGAAGGATTCCAGGAAGGAAGGATTCCAGGAAGGAAGGATTCCAGGAAGGAAGGAAGGATTCCAGGAAGGAAGGAAGGATTCCAGGAAGGAAGGATTCCAGGAAGGAAGGATTCCAGGGAGGAAGGAAGGATTCCAGTAAGGAAGGATTCCAGGAAGGATTCCAGGAAGGAAGGAAGGATTCCAGGAAGGAAGGATTCCAGGAAGGAAGGAAGGAAGGATTCCAGGAAGGAAGGATTCCAGGAAGGAAGGAAGGATTCCAGGAAGGAAGGATTCCAGGAAGGAAGGATTGCAGGAAGGAACGATTCCAGGATAGAAGGAAGGATTCCAGGAAGGAAGGATTCCAGGAAGGAAAGAAGGATTCCAGGAAGGAAGGAAGGATTCCAGGAAGGAAGGAAGGATTCCAGGAAGGAAGGAAGGATTCCAGGAAGGAAGGAAGTATTCCAGGAAGGAAGGAAGGATTCCAGGAAGGAAGGATTCCAGGAAGGAAGGATTCCAGGAAGGATTCCAGGAAGGATTCCAGGAAGGATTCCAGGAAGGATTCCAGGAAGGATTCCAGGAAGGAAGGATTCCAGGAAGGAAGGATTCCAGGAAGGAAGGAAGGATTCCAGGAAGGAAGGATTCCAGGAAGGAAGGATTCCAGGAAGGAAGGAAGGAAGGAAGGAAGGAAGGAAGGAAGGAAGGAAGGAAGGAAGGAAGGAAGGAAGGAAGGAAGGAAGGAAGGAAGGAAGGAAGGAAGGAAGGAAGGAAGGAAGGAAGGAAGGAAGGAAGGAGGGATTCCAGGAAGGAAGGATTCCAGGAAGGATTCCAGGAAGGAAGGATTCCAGGAAGGAAGGATTCCAGGAAGGAAGGAAGGATTCCAGGAAGGAAGGATTCCAGGAAGGAAGGAAGGAAGGAAGGAAGGATTCCAGGAAGGAAGGATTCCAGGAAGGATTCCAGGAAGGATTCCAGGAAGGATTCCAGGAAGGATTCCAGGAAGGAAGGAAGGAAGGAAGGAAGGAAGGAAGGAAGGAAGGAAGGAAGGAAGGAAGGAAGGAAGGAAGGAAGGAAGGAAGGAAGGAAGGATTCCAGGAAGGAAGGATTCCAGGGAGGAAGGAAGGATTCCAGGAAGGAAGGAAGGAAGGAAGCAAGGAAGGAAGGAAGGAAGGAAGGAAGGAAGGATTCCAGGAAGGAAGGAAGGATTCCAGGAAGGAAGGAAGGAAGGATGGAATGATTCCAGGAAGGATTCAAGGAAGGAAGCAAGGGTTCCAGGAAGGAAGGAAGGATTCCAGGAAGTATTCCAGGAAGGATTCCGGGAAGGAAGGAAGGATTCCAGGAAGGAAGGATGGATTCCAGGAAGGAAGGATTCCAGGAAGGAAGGATTCCAGGAAGGAAGGAAGGAAGGATTCCAGGAAGGAAGGAAGGAAGGAAGGATTCCAGGAAGGAAGGAAGGAAGGAAGGAAGGATTCCAGGAAGGAAGGATTCCAGGAAGGAAGGATTCCAGGAAGGAAGGAAGGAAAGATTCCAGGAAGGAAGGATTCCAGGAAGGAAGGATTCTAGGAAGGAAGGAAGGATTCCAGGAAGGAAGGAAGGATTCCAGGAAGGAAGGAAGGATTCCAGGAAGGAAGGATTCCAGGAAGGAAGGATTCCAGGAAGGAAGGAAGGATTCCAGTAAGGAAGGATTCCAGGAAGGATTCCAGGAAGGAAGGAAGGATTCCAGGAAGGAAGGATTCCAGGAAGGAAGGAAGGAAGGATTCCAGGAAGGAAGGATTCCAGGAAGGAAGGAAGGATTCCAGGAAGGAAGGATTCCAGGAAGGAAGGAAGGATTCCAGGAAGGAAGGATTCCAGGAAGGAAGGATTGCAGGAAGGAAGGATTCCAGGAAGGAAGGAAGGAAGGAAGGAAGGAAGGAAGGAAGGAAGGAAGGAAGGAAGGATTCCAGGAAGGAAGGAAGGAAGGATTCCAGGAAGGAAGGATTCCAGGAAGGAAGGATTCCAGGAAAGAAGGATTCCAGGAAGGATTCCAGGAAGGAAGGAAGGATTCCAGGAAGGAAGGAAGGATTCCAGGAAGGAAGGATTCCAGGAAGGAAGGAAGGATTCCAGGGAGGAAGGAAGGATTCCAGGAAGGAAGGAAGGAAGGAAGGAAGGAAGGAAGGAAGGAAGGAAGGAAGGAAGGAAGGAAGGAAGGAAGGAAGGAAGGAAGGAAGGAAGGAAGGAAGGATTCCAGGAAGGAAGGAAGGATTCCAGGAAGGAAGGAAGGAAGGAAGGAATGATTCCAGGAAGGATTCCGGGAAGGAAGGAAGGATTCCAGGAAGGAAGGAAGGATTCCAGGAAGGAAGGATTCCAGGAAGGAAGGATTCCAGGAAGGAAGGAAGGAAAGATTCCAGGAAGGAAGGATTCCAGGAAGGAAGGATTCCAGGAAGGAAGGAAGGATTCCAGTAAGGAAGGAAGGATTCCAGGAAGGAAGGAAGGATTCCAGGAAGGAAGGATTCCAGGAAGGAAGGATTCCAGGAAGGAAGGAAGGATTCCAGTAAGGAAGGATTCCAGGAAGGATTCCAGGAAGGAGGGAAGGATTCCAGGAAGGAAGGATTCCAGGAAGGAAGGAAGGAAGGATTCCAGGAAGGAAGGATTCCAGGAAGGAAGGAAGGATTCCAGGAAGGAAGGATTCCAGGAAGGAAGGAAGGATTCCAGGAAGGAAGGATTCCAGGAAGGAAGGATTGCAGGAAGGAAGGATTCCAGGAAGGAAGGAAGGAAGGAAGGAAGGAAGGAAGGAAGGAAGGATTCCAGGAAGGAAGGAAGGAAGGATTCCAGGAAGGAAGGATTCCAGGAAGGAAGGATTCCAGGAAAGAAGGATTCCAGGAAGGATTCCAGGAAGGAAGGAAGGATTCCAGGAAGGAAGGAAGGATTCCAGGAAGGAAGGAAGGATTCCAGGAAGGAAGGATTCCAGGAAGGAAGGAAGGATTCCAGGGAGGAAGGAAGGATTCCAGGAAGGAAGGAAGGAAGGAAGGAAGGAAGGAAGGAAGGAAGGAAGGAAGGAAGGAAGGATTCCAGGAAGGAAGGAAGGATTCCAGGAAGGAAGGAAGGAAGGAAGGAATGATTCCAGGAAGGATTCCGGGAAGGAAGGAAGGATTCCAGGAAGGAAGGAAGGATTCCAGGAAGGAAGGATTCCAGGAAGGAAGGATTCCAGGAAGGAAGGAAGGATTCCAGGAACGAAGGAAGGAAGGAAGGAAGGATTCCAGGAAGGAAGGAAGGAAGGAAGGATTCCAGGAAGGAAGGAAGGAAGGATTCCAGGAAGGAAGGATTCCAGGAAGGAAGGATTCCAGGAAGGAAGGAAGGATTCCAGGAAGGAAGGAAGGATTCCAGGAAGGAAGGATTCCAGGAAGGAAGGATTCCAGGGAGGAAGGAAGGATTCCAGTAAGGAAGGATTCCAGGAAGGATTCCAGGAAGGAAGGAAGGATTCCAGGAAGGAAGGATTCCAGGAAGGAAGGAAGGAAGGATTCCAGGAAGGAAGGATTCCAGGAAGGAAGGAAGGATTCCAGGAAGGAAGGATTCCAGGAAGGAAGGATTGCAGGAAGGAACGATTCCAGGATAGAAGGAAGGATTCCAGGAAGGAAGGATTCCAGGAAGGAAAGAAGGATTCCAGGAAGGAAGGAAGGATTCCAGGAAGGAAGGAAGGATTCCAGGAAGGAAGGAAGGATTCCAGGAAGGAAGGAAGTATTCCAGGAAGGAAGGAAGGATTCCAGGAAGGAAGGATTCCAGGAAGGAAGGATTCCAGGAAGGATTCCAGGAAGGATTCCAGGAAGGATTCCAGGAAGGATTCCAGGAAGGATTCCAGGAAGGAAGGATTCCAGGAAGGAAGGATTCCAGGAAGGAAGGAAGGAAGGAAGGAAGGAAGGATTCCAGGAAGGAAGGATTCCAGGAAGGAAGGAAGGAAGGAAGGAAGGAAGGAAGGAAGGAAGGAAGGAAGGAAGGAAGGAAGGAAGGAAGGAAGGAAGGAAGGAAGGAAGGAAGGAAGGAAGGAAGGAAGGAAGGAAGGAAGGAAGGAAGGAAGGAAGGAAGGAAGGAAGGAAGGAAGGAAGGAGGGATTCCAGGAAGGAAGGATTCCAGGAAGGATTCCAGGAAGGAAGGATTCCAGGAAGGAAGGATTCCAGGAAGGAAGGAAGGATTCCAGGAAGGAAGGATTCCAGGAAGGAAGGAAGGAAGGAAGGAAGGATTCCAGGAAGGAAGGATTCCAGGAAGGATTCCAGGAAGGATTCCAGGAAGGATTCCAGGAAGGATTCCAGGAAGGAAGGAAGGAAGGAAGGAAGGAAGGAAGGAAGGAAGGAAGGAAGGAAGGAAGGAAGGAAGGAAGGAAGGAAGGAAGGAAGGAAGGAAGGAAGGAAGGAAGGAAGGAAGGAAGGAAGGAAGGAAGGAAGGAAGGAAGGAAGGAAGGATTCCAGGAAGGAAGGATTCCAGGGAGGAAGGAAGGATTCCAGGAAGGAAGGAAGGAAGGAAGCAAGGAAGGAAGGAAGGAAGGAAGGAAGGAAGGATTCCAGGAAGGAAGGAAGGATTCCAGGAAGGAAGGAAGGAAGGATGGAATGATTCCAGGAAGGATTCAAGGAAGGAAGCAAGGGTTCCAGGAAGGAAGGAAGGATTCCAGGAAGTATTCCAGGAAGGATTCCGGGAAGGAAGGAAGGATTCCAGGAAGGAAGGATGGATTCCAGGAAGGAAGGATTCCAGGAAGGAAGGATTCCAGGAAGGAAGGAAGGAAGGATTCCAGGAAGGAAGGAAGGAAGGAAGGATTCCAGGAAGGAAGGAAGGAAGGAAGGAAGGATTCCAGGAAGGAAGGATTCCAGGAAGGAAGGATTCCAGGAAGGAAGGAAGGAAAGATTCCAGGAAGGAAGGATTCCAGGAAGGAAGGATTCCAGGAAGGAAGGAAGGATTCCAGGAAGGAAGGAAGGATTCCAGGAAGGAAGGAAGGATTCCAGGAAGGAAGGATTCCAGGAAGGAAGCATTCCAGGAAGGAAGGAAGGATTCCAGTAAGGAAGGATTCCAGGAAGGATTCCAGGAAGGAAGGAAGGATTCCAGGAAGGAAGGATTCCAGGAAGGAAGGAAGGAAGGATTCCAGGAAGGAAGGATTCCAGGAAGGAAGGAAGGATTCCAGGAAGGAAGGATTCCAGGAAGGAAGGAAGGATTCCAGGAAGGAAGGATTCCAGGAAGGAAGGATTGCAGGAAGGAAGGATTCCAGGAAGGAAGGAAGGAAGGAAGGAAGGAAGGAAGGAAGGAAGGAAGGAAGGATTCCAGGAAGGAAGGAAGGAAGGATTCCAGGAAGGAAGGATTCCAGGAAGGAAGGATTCCAGGAAAGAAGGATTCCAGGAAGGATTCCAGGAAGGAAGGAAGGATTCCAGGAAGGAAGGAAGGATTCCAGGAAGGAAGGATTCCAGGAAGGAAGGAAGGATTCCAGGGAGGAAGGAAGGATTCCAGGAAGGAAGGAAGGAAGGAAGGAAGGAAGGAAGGAAGGAAGGAAGGAAGGAAGGAAGGAAGGAAGGAAGGAAGGAAGGAAGGAAGGATTCCAGGAAGGAAGGAAGGATTCCAGGAAGGAAGGAAGGAAGGAAGGAATGATTCCAGGAAGGATTCCGGGAAGGAAGGAAGGATTCCAGGAAGGAAGGAAGGATTCCAGGAAGGAAGGATTCCAGGAAGGAAGGATTCCAGGAAGGAAGGAAGGATTCCAGGAACGAAGGAAGGAAGGAAGGAAGGAAGGATTCCAGGAAGGAAGGAAGGAAGGAAGGATTCCAGGAAGGAAGGAAGGAAGGATTCCAGGAAGGAAGGATTCCAGGAAGGAAGGATTCCAGGAAGGAAGGAAGGATTCCAGGAAGGAAGGAAGGATTCCAGGAAGGAAGGATTCCAGGAAGGAAGGATTCCAGGGAGGAAGGAAGGATTCCAGTAAGGAAGGATTCCAGGAAGGATTCCAGGAAGGAAGGAAGGATTCCAGGAAGGAAGGATTCCAGGAAGGAAGGAAGGAAGGATTCCAGGAAGGAAGGATTCCAGGAAGGAAGGAAGGATTCCAGGAAGGAAGGATTCCAGGAAGGAAGGATTGCAGGAAGGAACGATTCCAGGATAGAAGGAAGGATTCCAGGAAGGAAGGAAGGAAGGATTCCAGGAAGGAAGGAAGGAAGGATTCCAGGAAGGAAGGATTCCAGGAAGGAAGGAAGGAAGGAAGGAAGGAAGGATTCCAGGAAGGAAGGAAGGAAGGATTCCAGGAAGGAAGGAAGGAAGGAAGGAAGGAAGGAAGGAAGGAAGGAAGGAAGGAAGGAAAGAAGGAAGGAAGGAAGGAAGGAAGGAAGGAAGGAAGGAAGGAAAGAAGGAAGGAAGGAAGGAAGGAAGGAAGGAAGGAAGGAAGGAAGGAAGGAAGGAAGGAAGGAAGGAAGGAAGGAAGGAAGGAAGGAAGGAAGGAAGGAAGGAAGGAAGGAAGGAAGGAAGGAAGGAAGGAAGGAAGGAAGGAAGGAAGGAAGGAAGGAAGGAAGGATTCCAGGAAGGAAGGATTCCAGGAAGGAAGGAAGGAAGGAAGGAAGGAAGGAAGGAAGGAAGGAAGGAAGGAAGGAAGGAAGGAAGGAAGGAAGGAAGGAAGGAAGGAAGGAAGGAAGGAAGGAAGGAAGGAAGGAAGGAAGGAAGGATTCCAGGAAGGAAGGATTCCAGGGAGGAAGGAAGGATTCCAGGAAGGAAGGAAGGAAGGAAGGAAGGAAGGAAGGAAGGAAGGAAGGATTCCAGGAAGGAAGGAAGGATTCCAGGAAGGAAGGAAGGAAGGATGGAATGATTCCAGGAAGGATTCAAGGAAGGAAGCAAGGGTTCCAGGAAGGAAGGAAGGATTCCAGGAAGTATTCCACGAAGGATTCCGGGAAGGAAGGAAGGATTCCAGGAAGGAAGGAAGGATTCCAGGAAGGAAGGATTCCAGGAAGGAAGGATTCCAGGAAGGAAGGAAGGAAGGATTCCAGGAAGGAAGGAAGGAAGGAAGGATTCCAGGAAGGAAGGAAGGAAGGAAGGAAGGATTCCAGCAAGGAAGGATTCCAGGAAGGAAGGATTCCAGGAAGGAAGGAAGGACAGATTCCAGGAAGGAAGGATTCCAGGAAGGAAGGATTCCAGGAAGGAAGGAAGGATTCCAGAAAGGAAGGAAGGATTCCAGGAAGGAAGGAAGGATTCCAGGAAGGAAGGATTCCAGGAAGGAAGGATTCCAGGAAGGAAGGAAGGATTCCAGTAAGGAAGGATTCCAGGAAGGATTCCAGGAAGGAAGGAAGGATTCCAGGAAGGAAGGATTCCAGGAAGGAAGGAAGGAAGGATTCCAGGAAGGAAGGATTCCAGGAAGGAAGGAAGGATTCCAGGAAGGAAGGATTCCAGGAAGGAAGGAAGGATTCCAGGAAGGAAGGATTCCAGGAAGGAAGGATTGCAGGAAGGAAGGATTCCAGGAAGGAAGGAAGGAAGGAAGGAAGGAAGGAAGGAAGGAAGGATTCCAGGAAGGAAGGAAGGAAGGATTCCAGGAAGGAAGGATTCCAGGAAGGAAGGATTCCAGGAAAGAAGGATTCCAGGAAGGATTCCAGGAAGGAAGGAAGGATTCCAGGAAGGAAGGAAGGATTCCAGGAAGGAAGGAAGGATTCCAGGAAGGAAGGATTCCAGGAAGGAAGGAAGGATTCCAGGGAGGAAGGAAGGATTCCAGGAAGGAAGGAAGGAAGGAAGGAAGGAAGGAAGGAAGGAAGGAAGGAAGGAAGGATTCCAGGAAGGAAGGAAGGATTCCAGGAAGGAAGGAAGGAAGGAAGGAATGATTCCAGGAAGGATTCCGGGAAGGAAGGAAGGATTCCAGGAAGGAAGGAAGGATTCCAGGAAGGAAGGATTCCAGGAAGGAAGGAAGGATTCCAGGAACGAAGGAAGGAAGGAAGGAAGGATTCCAGGAAGGAAGGAAGGAAGGAAGGATTCCAGGAAGGAAGGAAGGAAGGATTCCAGGAAGGAAGGATTCCAGGAAGGAAGGATTCCAGGAAGGAAGGAAGGATTCCAGGAAGGAAGGAAGGATTCCAGGAAGGAAGGATTCCAGGAAGGAAGGATTCCAGGGAGGAAGGAAGGATTCCAGTAAGGAAGGATTCCAGGAAGGATTCCAGGAAGGAAGGAAGGATTCCAGGAAGGAAGGATTCCAGGAAGGAAGGAAGGAAGGATTCCAGGAAGGAAGGATTCCAGGAAGGAAGGAAGGATTCCAGGAAGGAAGGATTCCAGGAAGGAAGGATTGCAGGAAGGAACGATTCCAGGATAGAAGGAAGGATTCCAGGAAGGAAGGATTCCAGGAAGGAAGGAAGGATTCCAGGAAGGAAGGAAGGATTCCAGGAAGGAATGAAGGATTCCAGGAAGGAAGGAAGGATTCCAGGAAGGAAGGATTCCAGGGAGGAAGGAAGGATTCCAGGAAGGAAGGAAGGAAGGAAGCAAGGAAGGAAGGAAGGAAGGAAGGAAGGAAGGATTCCAGGAAGGAAGGAAGGATTCCAGGAAGGAAGGAAGGAAGGATGGAATGATTCCAGGAAGGATTCAAGGAAGGAAGCAAGGGTTCCAGGAAGGAAGGAAGGATTCCAGGAAGTATTCCAGGAAGGATTCCGGGAAGGAAGGAAGGATTCCAGGAAGGAAGGATGGATTCCAGGAAGGAAGGATTCCAGGAAGGAAGGATTCCAGGAAGGAAGGAAGGAAGGATTCCAGGAAGGAAGGAAGGAAGGAAGGATTCCAGGAAGGAAGGAAGGAAGGAAGGAAGGATTCCAGGAAGGAAGGATTCCAGGAAGGAAGGATTCCAGGAAGGAAGGAAGGAAAGATTCCAGGAAGGAAGGATTCCAGGAAGGAAGGATTCCAGGAAGGAAGGAAGGATTCCAGGAAGGAAGGAAGGATTCCAGGAAGGAAGGAAGGATTCCAGGAAGGAAGGATTCCAGGAAGGAAGGATTCCAGGAAGGAAGGAAGGATTCCAGTAAGGAAGGATTCCAGGAAGGATTCCAGGAAGGAAGGAAGGATTCCAGGAAGGAAGGATTCCAGGAAGGAAGGAAGGAAGGATTCCAGGAAGGAAGGATTCCAGGAAGGAAGGAAGGATTCCAGGAAGGAAGGATTCCAGGAAGGAAGGAAGGATTCCAGGAAGGAAGGATTCCAGGAAGGAAGGATTGCAGGAAGGAAGGATTCCAGGAAGGAAGGAAGGAAGGAAGGAAGGAAGGAAGGAAGGAAGGAAGGAAGGATTCCAGGAAGGAAGGAAGGAAGGATTCCAGGAAGGAAGGATTCCAGGAAGGAAGGATTCCAGGAAAGAAGGATTCCAGGAAGGATTCCAGGAAGGAAGGAAGGATTCCAGGAAGGAAGGAAGGATTCCAGGAAGGAAGGATTCCAGGAAGGAAGGAAGGATTCCAGGGAGGAAGGAAGGATTCCAGGAAGGAAGGAAGGAAGGAAGGAAGGAAGGAAGGAAGGAAGGAAGGAAGGAAGGAAGGAAGGAAGGAAGGAAGGAAGGAAGGAAGGAAGGAAGGAAGGAAGGATTCCAGGAAGGAAGGATTCCAGGAAGGAAGGAAGGATTCCAGGAAGGAAGGAAGGAAGGAAGGAATGATTCCAGGAAGGATTCCGGGAAGGAAGGAAGGATTCCAGGAAGGAAGGAAGGATTCCAGGAAGGAAGGATTCCAGGAAGGAAGGATTCCAGGAAGGAAGGAAGGAAAGATTCCAGGAAGGAAGGATTCCAGGAAGGAAGGATTCCAGGAAGGAAGGAAGGATTCCAGTAAGGAAGGAAGGATTCCAGGAAGGAAGGAAGGATTCCAGGAAGGAAGGATTCCAGGAAGGAAGGATTCCAGGAAGGAAGGAAGGATTCCAGTAAGGAAGGATTCCAGGAAGGATTCCAGGAAGGAGGGAAGGATTCCAGGAAGGAAGGATTCCAGGAAGGAAGGAAGGAAGGATTCCAGGAAGGAAGGATTCCAGGAAGGAAGGAAGGATTCCAGGAAGGAAGGATTCCAGGAAGGAAGGAAGGATTCCAGGAAGGAAGGATTCCAGGAAGGAAGGATTGCAGGAAGGAAGGATTCCAGGAAGGAAGGAAGGAAGGAAGGAAGGAAGGAAGGAAGGAAGGATTCCAGGAAGGAAGGAAGGAAGGATTCCAGGAAGGAAGGATTCCAGGAAGGAAGGATTCCAGGAAAGAAGGATTCCAGGAAGGATTCCAGGAAGGAAGGAAGGATTCCAGGAAGGAAGGAAGGATTCCAGGAAGGAAGGAAGGATTCCAGGAAGGAAGGATTCCAGGAAGGAAGGAAGGATTCCAGGGAGGAAGGAAGGATTCCAGGAAGGAAGGAAGGAAGGAAGGAAGGAAGGAAGGAAGGAAGGAAGGAAGGAAGGAAGGATTCCAGGAAGGAAGGAAGGATTCCAGGAAGGAAGGAAGGAAGGAAGGAATGATTCCAGGAAGGATTCCGGGAAGGAAGGAAGGATTCCAGGAAGGAAGGAAGGATTCCAGGAAGGAAGGATTCCAGGAAGGAAGGATTCCAGGAAGGAAGGAAGGATTCCAGGAACGAAGGAAGGAAGGAAGGAAGGATTCCAGGAAGGAAGGAAGGAAGGAAGGATTCCAGGAAGGAAGGAAGGAAGGATTCCAGGAAGGAAGGATTCCAGGAAGGAAGGATTCCAGGAAGGAAGGAAGGATTCCAGGAAGGAAGGAAGGATTCCAGGAAGGAAGGATTCCAGGAAGGAAGGATTCCAGGGAGGAAGGAAGGATTCCAGTAAGGAAGGATTCCAGGAAGGATTCCAGGAAGGAAGGAAGGATTCCAGGAAGGAAGGATTCCAGGAAGGAAGGAAGGAAGGATTCCAGGAAGGAAGGATTCCAGGAAGGAAGGAAGGATTCCAGGAAGGAAGGATTCCAGGAAGGAAGGATTGCAGGAAGGAACGATTCCAGGATAGAAGGAAGGATTCCAGGAAGGAAGGATTCCAGGAAGGAAAGAAGGATTCCAGGAAGGAAGGAAGGATTCCAGGAAGGAAGGAAGGATTCCAGGAAGGAAGGAAGGATTCCAGGAAGGAAGGAAGTATTCCAGGAAGGAAGGAAGGATTCCAGGAAGGAAGGATTCCAGGAAGGAAGGATTCCAGGAAGGATTCCAGGAAGGATTCCAGGAAGGATTCCAGGAAGGATTCCAGGAAGGATTCCAGGAAGGAAGGATTCCAGGAAGGAAGGATTCCAGGAAGGAAGGAAGGATTCCAGGAAGGAAGGATTCCAGGAAGGAAGGATTCCAGGAAGGAAGGAAGGAAGGAAGGAAGGAAGGAAGGAAGGAAGGAAGGAAGGAAGGAAGGAAGGAAGGAAGGAAGGAAGGAAGGAAGGAAGGAAGGAAGGAAGGAAGGAAGGAAGGAAGGAAGGAAGGAAGGAAGGAAGGAAGGAAGGAGGGATTCCAGGAAGGAAGGATTCCAGGAAGGATTCCAGGAAGGAAGGATTCCAGGAAGGAAGGATTCCAGGAAGGAAGGAAGGATTCCAGGAAGGAAGGATTCCAGGAAGGAAGGAAGGAAGGAAGGAAGGATTCCAGGAAGGAAGGATTCCAGGAAGGATTCCAGGAAGGATTCCAGGAAGGATTCCAGGAAGGATTCCAGGAAGGAAGGAAGGAAGGAAGGAAGGAAGGAAGGAAGGAAGGAAGGAAGGAAGGAAGGAAGGAAGGAAGGAAGGAAGGAAGGAAGGAAGGAAGGAAGGAAGGAAGGAAGGAAGGAAGGAAGGAAGGAAGGAAGGAAGGAAGGATTCCAGGAAGGAAGGATTCCAGGGAGGAAGGAAGGATTCCAGGAAGGAAGGAAGGAAGGAAGCAAGGAAGGAAGGAAGGAAGGAAGGAAGGAAGGATTCCAGGAAGGAAGGAAGGATTCCAGGAAGGAAGGAAGGAAGGATGGAATGATTCCAGGAAGGATTCAAGGAAGGAAGCAAGGGTTCCAGGAAGGAAGGAAGGATTCCAGGAAGTATTCCAGGAAGGATTCCGGGAAGGAAGGAAGGATTCCAGGAAGGAAGGATGGATTCCAGGAAGGAAGGATTCCAGGAAGGAAGGATTCCAGGAAGGAAGGAAGGAAGGATTCCAGGAAGGAAGGAAGGAAGGAAGGATTCCAGGAAGGAAGGAAGGAAGGAAGGAAGGATTCCAGGAAGGAAGGATTCCAGGAAGGAAGGATTCCAGGAAGGAAGGAAGGAAAGATTCCAGGAAGGAAGGATTCCAGGAAGGAAGGATTCCAGGAAGGAAGGAAGGATTCCAGGAAGGAAGGAAGGATTCCAGGAAGGAAGGAAGGATTCCAGGAAGGAAGGATTCCAGGAAGGAAGCATTCCAGGAAGGAAGGAAGGATTCCAGTAAGGAAGGATTCCAGGAAGGATTCCAGGAAGGAAGGAAGGATTCCAGGAAGGAAGGATTCCAGGAAGGAAGGAAGGAAGGATTCCAGGAAGGAAGGATTCCAGGAAGGAAGGAAGGATTCCAGGAAGGAAGGATTCCAGGAAGGAAGGAAGGATTCCAGGAAGGAAGGATTCCAGGAAGGAAGGATTGCAGGAAGGAAGGATTCCAGGAAGGAAGGAAGGAAGGAAGGAAGGAAGGAAGGAAGGAAGGAAGGAAGGATTCCAGGAAGGAAGGAAGGAAGGATTCCAGGAAGGAAGGATTCCAGGAAGGAAGGATTCCAGGAAAGAAGGATTCCAGGAAGGATTCCAGGAAGGAAGGAAGGATTCCAGGAAGGAAGGAAGGATTCCAGGAAGGAAGGATTCCAGGAAGGAAGGAAGGATTCCAGGGAGGAAGGAAGGATTCCAGGAAGGAAGGAAGGAAGGAAGGAAGGAAGGAAGGAAGGAAGGAAGGAAGGAAGGAAGGAAGGAAGGAAGGAAGGAAGGAAGGATTCCAGGAAGGAAGGAAGGATTCCAGGAAGGAAGGAAGGAAGGAAGGAATGATTCCAGGAAGGATTCCGGGAAGGAAGGAAGGATTCCAGGAAGGAAGGAAGGATTCCAGGAAGGAAGGATTCCAGGAAGGAAGGATTCCAGGAAGGAAGGAAGGATTCCAGGAACGAAGGAAGGAAGGAAGGAAGGAAGGATTCCAGGAAGGAAGGAAGGAAGGAAGGATTCCAGGAAGGAAGGAAGGAAGGATTCCAGGAAGGAAGGATTCCAGGAAGGAAGGATTCCAGGAAGGAAGGAAGGATTCCAGGAAGGAAGGAAGGATTCCAGGAAGGAAGGATTCCAGGAAGGAAGGATTCCAGGGAGGAAGGAAGGATTCCAGTAAGGAAGGATTCCAGGAAGGATTCCAGGAAGGAAGGAAGGATTCCAGGAAGGAAGGATTCCAGGAAGGAAGGAAGGAAGGATTCCAGGAAGGAAGGATTCCAGGAAGGAAGGAAGGATTCCAGGAAGGAAGGATTCCAGGAAGGAAGGATTGCAGGAAGGAACGATTCCAGGATAGAAGGAAGGATTCCAGGAAGGAAGGAAGGAAGGATTCCAGGAAGGAAGGAAGGAAGGATTCCAGGAAGGAAGGATTCCAGGAAGGAAGGAAGGAAGGAAGGAAGGAAGGATTCCAGGAAGGAAGGAAGGAAGGATTCCAGGAAGGAAGGAAGGAAGGAAGGAAGGAAGGAAGGAAGGAAGGAAGGAAGGAAGGAAAGAAGGAAGGAAGGAAGGAAGGAAGGAAGGAAGGAAGGAAAGAAGGAAGGAAGGAAGGAAGGAAGGAAGGAAGGAAGGAAGGAAGGAAGGAAGGAAGGAAGGAAGGAAGGAAGGAAGGAAGGAAGGAAGGAAGGAAGGAAGGAAGGAAGGAAGGAAGGAAGGAAGGAAGGAAGGAAGGAAGGAAGGAAGGAAGGAAGGAAGGAAGGAAGGAAGGAAGGAAGGAAGGATTCCAGGAAGGAAGGATTCCAGGAAGGAAGGAAGGAAGGAAGGAAGGAAGGAAGGAAGGAAGGAAGGAAGGAAGGAAGGAAGGAAGGAAGGAAGGAAGGAAGGAAGGAAGGAAGGAAGGAAGGAAGGAAGGAAGGAAGGAAGGATTCCAGGAAGGAAGGATTCCAGGGAGGAAGGAAGGATTCCAGGAAGGAAGGAAGGAAGGAAGGAAGGAAGGAAGGAAGGAAGGAAGGATTCCAGGAAGGAAGGAAGGATTCCAGGAAGGAAGGAAGGAAGGATGGAATGATTCCAGGAAGGATTCAAGGAAGGAAGCAAGGGTTCCAGGAAGGAAGGAAGGATTCCAGGAAGTATTCCACGAAGGATTCCGGGAAGGAAGGAAGGATTCCAGGAAGGAAGGAAGGATTCCAGGAAGGAAGGATTCCAGGAAGGAAGGATTCCAGGAAGGAAGGAAGGAAGGATTCCAGGAAGGAAGGAAGGAAGGAAGGATTCCAGGAAGGAAGGAAGGAAGGAAGGAAGGATTCCAGCAAGGAAGGATTCCAGGAAGGAAGGATTCCAGGAAGGAAGGAAGGACAGATTCCAGGAAGGAAGGATTCCAGGAAGGAAGGATTCCAGGAAGGAAGGAAGGATTCCAGAAAGGAAGGAAGGATTCCAGGAAGGAAGGAAGGATTCCAGGAAGGAAGGATTCCAGGAAGGAAGGATTCCAGGAAGGAAGGAAGGATTCCAGTAAGGAAGGATTCCAGGAAGGATTCCAGGAAGGAAGGAAGGATTCCAGGAAGGAAGGATTCCAGGAAGGAAGGAAGGAAGGATTCCAGGAAGGAAGGATTCCAGGAAGGAAGGAAGGATTCCAGGAAGGAAGGATTCCAGGAAGGAAGGAAGGATTCCAGGAAGGAAGGATTCCAGGAAGGAAGGATTGCAGGAAGGAAGGATTCCAGGAAGGAAGGAAGGAAGGAAGGAAGGAAGGAAGGAAGGAAGGATTCCAGGAAGGAAGGAAGGAAGGATTCCAGGAAGGAAGGATTCCAGGAAGGAAGGATTCCAGGAAAGAAGGATTCCAGGAAGGATTCCAGGAAGGAAGGAAGGATTCCAGGAAGGAAGGAAGGATTCCAGGAAGGAAGGAAGGATTCCAGGAAGGAAGGATTCCAGGAAGGAAGGAAGGATTCCAGAGAGGAAGGAAGGATTCCAGGAAGGAAGGAAGGAAGGAAGGAAGGAAGGAAGGAAGGAAGGAAGGAAGGAAGGATTCCAGGAAGGAAGGAAGGATTCCAGGAAGGAAGGAAGGAAGGAAGGAATGATTCCAGGAAGGATTCCGGGAAGGAAGGAAGGATTCCAGGAAGGAAGGAAGGATTCCAGGAAGGAAGGATTCCAGGAAGGAAGGAAGGATTCCAGGAACGAAGGAAGGAAGGAAGGAAGGATTCCAGGAAGGAAGGAAGGAAGGAAGGATTCCAGGAAGGAAGGAAGGAAGGATTCCAGGAAGGAAGGATTCCAGGAAGGAAGGATTCCAGGAAGGAAGGAAGGATTCCAGGAAGGAAGGAAGGATTCCAGGAAGGAAGGATTCCAGGAAGGAAGGATTCCAGGGAGGAAGGAAGGATTCCAGTAAGGAAGGATTCAGGAAGGATTCCAGGAAGGAAGGAAGGATTCCAGGAAGGAAGGATTCCAGGAAGGAAGGAAGGAAGGATTCCAGGAAGGAAGGATTCCAGGAAGGAAGGAAGGATTCAGGAAGGAAGGATTCCAGGAAGGAAGGATTGCAGGAAGGAACGATTCCAGGATAGAAGGAAGGATTCCAGGAAGGAAGGATTCCAGGAAGGAAGGAAGGATTCCAGGAAGGAAGGAAGGATCCAGGAAGGAATGAAGGATTCCAGGAAGGAAGGAAGGATTCCAGGAAGGAAGGATTCCAGGAAGGAAGGAAGGAAGGAAGGAAGGAAGGAAGGAAGGAAGGAAGGAAGAAGAGGAAGGAAGGAAGGAAGGAAGGAAGGAAGGAAGGAAGGAAGGAAGGAAGGAAGGAAGGAAGGAAGGAAGGAAGGAAGGAAGGAAGGAAGGAAGAAGGAAGGAAGGAAGGAAGGAAGGAGGGATTCCAGGAAGGAAGGATTCCAGGAAGGATTCCAGGAAGGAAGGATTCCAGGAAGGAAGGATTCCAGGAAGGAAGGAAGGATTCCAGGAAGGAAGGATTCCAGGAAGGAAGGAAGGAAGGAAGGAAGGATTCCAGGAAGGAAGGATTCCAGGAAGGAAGGAAGGAAGGATTCCAGGAAGGAAGGAAGGATTCCAGGAAGGAAGGATTCCAGGAAGGAAGGATTCCAGGAAGGAAGGAAGGAAGGAAGGAAGGAAGGAAGGAAGGAAGGAAGGAAGGAAGGAAGGAAGGAAGGAAGGAAGGAAGGAAGGAAGGAAGGAAGGAAGGAAGGAAGGAAGGAAGGAAGGAAGGAAGGATTCCAGGAAGGAAGGATTCCAGGGAGGAAGGAAGGATTCCAGAAGGAAGGAAGGAAGGAAGAAGAAGGAAGAAGGAAGGAAGGAAGGAAGAAGGAAGAGATTCCAGGAAGGAAGGAAGGATTCCAGGAAGGAAGAAGGAGGATGGAATGATTCCAGAAGGAGATTCAAGGAAGGAAAGCAAGGGTTCCAGGAAGGAAGGAAGGATTCCAGGAAGTATTCCAGGAAGGATTCCGGGAAGGAAGGAAGGATTCCAGGAAGGAAGGAAGGATTCCAGGAAGGAAGGATTCCAGGAAGGAAGGATTCCAGGAAGGAAGGAAGGAAGGATTCCAGGAAGGAAGGAAGGAAGGAAGGATTCCAGGAAGGAAGGAAGGAAGGAAGGAAGGATTCCAGGAAGGAAGGATTCCGGAAGGAAGGATTCCAGGAAGGAAGGAAGGAAGATTCCAGGAAGGAAGGATTCCAGGAAGGAAGGATTCCAGGAAGTAAGGAAGGATTCAGGAAGGAAGGAAGGATTCCAGGAAGGAAGGAAGGATTCCAGGAAGGAAGGATACCAGGAAGAAGGATTCCAGAAGGAAGGAAGGATTCCAGTAAGGAAGGATTCAGAGAAGGATTCAGGAAGGAAGGAAGGATTCCAGGAAGGAAGGATTCCAGAAGGAAGGAAGGAAGGATCCAGGAAGGAAGGATTCCAGGAAGGAAGGAAGGAAGGATTCCAGGAAGGAAGGATTCCAGGAAGGAAGGAAGGATTCCAGGAAGGAAGGATTCCAGGAAGGAAGGATTGCAGGAAGGAAGGATCCAGAAGGAAGGATTCCAGGAAGGATTCCAGAAGGATTCCAGGAAGGATGCCAGGAAGGAAGGAAGGAAGGAAGGAAGGAAGGAAGGAAAGGAAGGAAGGAAGGAAGGAAGGAAGAAGGAAGGAAGGAAGGAAGGAAGGAAGGAAGGAAGAAGGAAGGAAGGAAGGAAGGAAGGAAGGAAGGAAGGAAGGAAGGAAGGAAGGAAGGAAGGAGGGATTCAGGAAGGAAGAGATTCCAGGAAGGATTCCAGGAAGGAAGGATTCCAGGAAGGAAGGATTCCAGGAAGGAAGGAAGGATTCCAGGAAGGAAGGATTCCAGGAAGGAAGGAAGGAAGGAAGGAAGGATTCCAGGAAGGAAGGATTCCAGAAGGAAGGAAGGAAGGATTCCAGGAAGGAAGGAAGGATTCCAGGAAGGAAGGAAGGATTCCAGGAAGGAAGGAAGGAAGGAAGGAAGGAAGGAAGGAAGGAAGGAAGGAAGGAAGGAAGGAAGGAAGGAAGGAAGGAAGGAAGGAAGGAAGGAAGGAAGGAAGAAGGAGGAAGGAAGGAAGGAAGGAAGGAAGGAAGGAAGGAAGGAAGGAAGGAAGGAAGGAAGGAAGGAAGGAAGGAAGGAAGGAAGGAAGGAGGAAGGAGGAAGGAAGGAGGAAGGAAGGAGGAAGGAAGGAAGGAAGGAAGAGGAAGGAAGGATTCCAGGGAGGAAGGAAGGAAGGAAGGAAGGAAGGAAGGAAGGAAGGAAGGAAGGAAGGAAGGATTCCAGGAAGGAAGGATTCCAGGGAGGAAGGAAGGATTCCAGGAAGGAAGGAAGGAAGGAAGGAAGGAAGGAAGGAAGGAAGGAAGGAAGGAAGGAAGAAGGAAGGATTCCAGGAAGGAAGGAAGGATTCCAGGAAGGAAGGAAGGAAGGATGGAATGATTCCAGGAAGGATTCAAGGAAGGAAGCAAGGGTTCCAGGAAGGAAGGAAGGATTCCAGGAAGTATTCAGGAAGGATTCCGGGAAGGAAGGAAGGATTCCAGGAAGGAAGGAAGGATTCCAGGAAGGAAGGATTCCAGGAAGGAAGGATTCCAGGAAGGAAGGAAGGAAGGATTCCAGGAAGGAAGGAAGGAAGGAAGGATTCCAGGAAGGAAGGATAGGAAGGAAGGAAGGATTCCAGGAAGGAAGGATTCCAGGAAGGAAGGATTCCAGGAAGGAAGGAAGGAAAGATTCCAGGAAGGAAGGATTCCAGGAAGGAAGGATTCCAGGAAGGAAGGAAGGATTCCAGGAAGGAAGGAAGGATTCCAGGAAGGAAGGAAGGATTCCAGGAAGGAAGGATTCCAGGAAGGAAGGATTCCAGGAAGGAAGGAAGGATTCCAGTAAGGAAGGATTCCAGGAAGGAAGAAGATTCCAGGAAGGAAGGATTCCAGGAAGGAAGAAGGAAGGATTCCAGGAAGGAAGGATTCCAGGAAGGAAGGAAGGATTCCAGGAAGGAAGGATTCCAGGAAGGAAGGAAGGATTCAGGAAGGAAGGATTCCAGGAAGGAAGGATGCAGGAAGGAAGGATTCCAGGAAGGAAGGAAGGAAGGAAGGAAGGAAGGAAGGAAGGAAGGATTCCAGGAAGGAAGGAAGGAAGGATTCCAGGAAGGAAGGATTCCAGGAAGGAAGGATTCCAGGAAAGAAGGATTCCAGGAAGGATTCCAGGAAGGAAGGAAGGATTCCAGGAAGGAAGGAAGGATTCCAGGAAGGAAGAAGGATTCCAGGAAGGAAGGATTCCAGGAAGGAAGGAAGTATTCCATCGAGGAAGGAAGGATTCCAGGAAGGAAGGAAGGAAGGAAGGAAGGAAGGAAGGAAGGAAGGAAGGAAGGAAGGAGGAAGGATTCCAGGAAGGAAGGAAGGATTCCAGAAGGAAGGAAGGAAGAAGGAATGATTCCAGGAAGGATTCCGGAAGGAAGGAAGGATTCAGGAAGGAAGGAAGGATTCCAGGAAGGAAGGATTCCAGGAAGGAAGGATTCCAGGAAGGAAGGAAGGATTCCAGGAACGAAGGAAGGAAAGAAGGAAGGATTCCAGGAAGGAAGGAAGGAAGGAAGGATTCCAGGAAGGAAGGAAGGAAGGATTCCAGGAAGGAAGGATTCCAGGAAGGAAGGATTCCAGGAAGGAAGGAAGGATTCCAGGAAGGAAGGAAGGATTCCAGGAAGGAAGGATTCCAGGAAGGAAGGATTCAGGGAGGAAGGAAGGATTCCAGTAAGGAAGGATTCCAGGAAGGATTCCAGGAAGGAAGGAAGGATTCCAGGAAGGAAGGATTCCAGGAAGGAAGGAAGGAAGGATTCAGGAAGGAAGGATTCCAGAAAGAAGGAAGGATTCCAGAGGAAGGATTCCAGGAAGGAAGGATTGCAGGAAGGAACGCTTCAGGATAGAAGGAAGGATTCCAGGAAGGAAGGATTCCAGGAAGGAAGGAAGGATTCCAGGAAGGAAGGAAGGATTCCAGGAAGGAAGGAAGGATTTCCAGGAAGGAAGGAAGGATTCCAGGAAGGAAGGAAGGATTCCAGGAAGGAAGGAAGGATTCCAGGAAGGAAGGAAGGATTCCAGGAAGGAAGGATTCCAGGAAGGAAGGGATTCCAGGAAGGATTCAGGAAGGATTCCAGGAAGGATTCCAGGAAGGATTCCAGGAAGGATTCCAGGAAGGAAGAAGGAAGGAATGAAGGAAGGAAGGAAGGAAGGAAGGAAGAGGAAGGAAGGAAGGAAGGAAGGAAGGAAGGAAGGAAGGAAGGAAGGAAGGAAGGAAGGAAGGAAGGAAGGAAGGAAGGAAGGAAGGAAGGAAGGAAGGAAGGAAGGAAGGAAGGAAGGAAGGAAGGAAGGAAGGAGGAAGGAGGGATTCCAGGAAGGAAGGATTCCAGGAAGGATTCCAGGAAGGAAGGATTCCAGGAAGGAAGGATCCAGGAAGGAAGGAAGGATTCCAGGAAGGAAGGATTCCAGGAAGGAAGGAAGGAAGGAAGGAAGGATTCCAGGAAGGAAGGATTCCAGGAAGGAAGGAAGGAAGGATTCCAGGAAGGAAGGAAGGATTCAGGAAGGAAGAGAAGGAAGGAAGGAGGAAGGAAGGAAGGAAGGAAGGAAGGAAGGAAGGAAGGAAGGAAGGAAGGAAGGAAGGAAGGAAGGAAGGAAGGAAGGAAGGAAGGAAGGAAGGAAGGAAGGAAGGAAGGAAGGAAGGATTCCAGGGAGGAAGGAAGGATTCCAGGAAGGAAGGAAGGAAGGAAGCAAGGAAGGAAGGAAGGAAGGAAGGAAGGAAGGATTCCAGGAAGGAAGGAAGGATTCCAGGAAGGAGGGAAGGAAGGATGGAATGATTCCAGGAAGGATTCAAGGAAGGAAGCAAGGGTTCCAGGAAGGAAGGAAGGATTCCAGGAAGTATTCCAGGAAGGATTCCGGGAAGGAAGGAAGGATTCCAGGAAGGAAGGAAGGATTCCAGGAAGGAAGGATTCCAGGAAGGAAGGATTCCAGGAAGGAAGGAAGGAAGGATTCAGGAAGGAAGGAAGGAAGGAAGGATTCCAGGAAGGAAGGAAGGAAGGAAGGAAGGATTCAGGAAGGAAGGATTCCAGGAAGGAAGGATTCCAGGAAGGAAGGAAGGAAAGATTCCAGGAAGGAAGGATTCAAGGAAGGAAGGATTCCAGAAGGAAGGAAGGATTCCAGAAGGAAGGAAGGATTCCAGGAAGGATTCCAGGAAGGAAGAAGGATTCCAGGAAGGAAGGATTCCAGGAGGAAGGAAGGATTCCAGTAAGGAAGGATTCCAGGAAGGATTCCAGGAAGGAAGGAAGGATTCCAGGAAGGAAGGATTCCAGGAAGGAAGGAAGGAAGGATCAGGAAGGAAGGATTCCAGGAAGGAAGGAAGGATTCCAGGAAGGAAGGATTCCAGGAAGGAAGGAAGGATTCCAGGAAGGAAGGATTCCAGGAAGGAAGGATTGCAGGAAGGAAGGATTCCAGGAAGGAAGGAAGGAAGGAAGGAAGGAAGGAAGGAAGGAAGGATTCCAGGATTCCAGGGAAGGAAGGATTCCAGGAAGGAAGGACGGATTCCAGGAAGGAAGGATTCCAGGAAAGAAGGATTCCAGGAAGGATTCCAGGAAGGAAGGAAGGATCCAGGAAGGAAGGAAGGATTCCAGGAAGGAAGGAAGGATTCCAGGAAGGAAGGATTCCAGGAAGGAAGGAAGGATTCCAGGGAGGAAGGAAGGATTCCAGGAAGGAAGGAAGGAAGGAAGGAAGGAAGGAAGGAAGGAAGGAAGGAAGGAAGGAAGGAAGGAAGGAAGGAAGGAAGGAAGGAAGGAAGGAAGGAAGGAAGGAAGGAAGAAGGAAGGAAGGAAGGAAGGAAGGAAGGATCCAGGAAGGAAGGAAGGAAGGAAGGAATGATTCCAGGAAGGATTCCGGGAAGGAAGGAAGGATTCCAGGAAGGAAGGAAGGATTCCAGGAAGGAAGGATTCCAGGAAGGAAGGATTCCAGGAAGGAAGGAAGGATTCCAGGAACGAAGGAAGGAAGGAAGGAAGGAAGGATTCCAGGAAGGAAGGAAGGAAGGAAGGAAGGAAGGATTCCAGGAAGGAAGGAAGGAAGGATTCCAGGAAGGAAGGATTCCAGGAAGGAAGGAAGGATTCCAGAAGGAAGGAAGGATTCCAGGAAGGAAGGATTCCAGGAAGGAAGGATTCCAGGGAGGAAGGAAGGATTCAGTAAGGAAGGATTCCAGGAAGGATTCCAGGAAGGAAGGAAGGATTCCAGGAAGGAAGGATTCCAGGAAGGAAGGAAGGAAGGATTCAGGAAGGAAGGATTCCAGGAAGGAAGGAAGGATTCCAGGAAGGAAGGATTCCAGGAAGGAAGGATTGCAGGAAGGAACGATTCCAGGATAGAAGGAAGGATTCCAGGAAGGAAGGAAGGAAGGATTCCAGGAAGGAAGGATTCCAGGAAGGAAGGAAGGAGGAAGGAAGGGAAGGAAGATTCCAGGAAGGAAGGATTCCAGGAAGGAAGGATTCCAGGAAGGAAGGAAGGATTCCAGGAAGGAAGGAAGGAAGGAAGGAAGGAAGGAAGGAAGGAAGGAAGGAAGGAAGGAAGGAAGGAAGGAAAGAAGGAAGGAAGGAAGGAAGGAAGGAAGGAAGGAAGGAGAAGGAAGGAAGGAAGGAAGGAAGGAAGGAAGGAAGGAAGGAAGGAAGGAAGGAAGGAAGGAGAAGGAAGAAGGAAGGAAGGAAGGAAGGAAGGAAGGAAGGAAGGAAGGAAGGAAGAATGGAAGGAAGGAAGAGAAGGAAGGAAGAAGGAAGGAAGGAAGGAGGAAGGAAGAGGAAGGAAGGAAGGAAGGAAGGAAGGAAGGAAGGATTCCAGGGAGGAAGGAAGGAAGGAAGGAAGGAAGGAAGGAAGGAAGGAAGGAAGGAAGGAAGGAAGGATTCAGGAAGGAAGGATTCCAGGGAGGAAGGAAGGATTCCAGGAAGGAAGGAAGGAAGGAAGGAAGGAAGGAAGGAAGGAAGGAAGGAAGAAGGAAGGAAGGAAGGAAGAAGGATTCCAGGAAGGAAGGAAGGATTCCAGGAAGGAAGGAAGGAAGGATGGAATGATTCCAGGAAGGATTCAAGGAAGGAAGCAAGGGTTCCAGGAAGGAAGGAAGGATTCCAGGAAGTATTCCAGGAAGGATTCCGGGAAGGAAGGAAGGATTCCAGGAAGGAAGGAAGGATTCCAGGAAGGAAGGATTCCAGGAAGGAAGGATTCAGGAAGGAAGGAAGGAAGGATTCCAGGAAGGAAGGAAGGAAGGAAGGATTCCAGGAAGGAAGGAAGGAAGGAAGGAAGGATTCCAGGAAGGAAGGATTCCAGGAAGGAAGGATTCCAGGAAGGAAGGAAGGAAAGATTCCAGGAAGGAAGGATTCAGGAAGGAAGGATTCCAGGAAGGAAGGAAGGATTCCAGGAAGGAAGGAAGGATTCCAGGAAGGAAGGAAGGATTCCAGAAGGAAGGATTCCAGGAAGGAAGGATTCCAGGAAGGAAGGAAGGATTCCAGTAAGGAAGGATTCCAGGAAGGAAGGAAGGATTCCAGGAAGGAAGAGATTCCAGGAAGGAAGGAAGAAGGATTCCAGGAAGGAAGGATTCCAGGAAGGAAGGAAGGATTCCAGGAAGGAAGGATTCAGGAAGGAAGGAAGGATTCCAGGAAGGAAGGATTCCAGGAAGGAAGGATTGCAGGAAGGAAGGATTCCAGGAAGGAAGGAAGGAAGGAAGGAAGGAAGGAGGAAGAAGGATTCCAGGAAGGAAGGAAGGAAGGATTCAGGAAGGAAGGATTCCAGGAAGGAAGGATTCCAGGAAAGAAGGATTCAGGAAGGATTCCAGGAAGGAAGGAAGGATTCCAGGAAGGAAGGAAGGATTCCAGGAAGGAAGGAAGGATTCCAGGAAGGAAGGATTCCAGAAGGAAGGAAGTATTCCATCGAGGAAGGAAGGATTCCAGGAAGGAAGGAAGGAAGGAAGGAAGGAAGGAAGGAAGGAAGGAAGGAAGGAAGGAAGGAAGGAAGGAAGGATTCCAGGAAGGAAGGAAGGATTCCAGGAAGGAAGGAAGGGAGGAGAATGATTCCAGGAAGGATTCCGGGAAGGAAGGAAGGATTTCAGGAAGGAAGGAAGGATTCCAGGAAGGAAGGATTCCAGGAGGAAGGAGGATTCCAGGAACGAAGGAAGGATTCCAGGAAGGATTCCAGGAAGGAAGGAAGGAAGGAAGGATTCCAGGAAGGAAGGAAGGAAGGATTCCAGGAAGGAAGGATTCCAGGAAGGAAGGAAGGATTCCAGGAAGGAAGGAAGGATTCCAGACAGGAAGGAAGGATTCCAGGAAGGAAGGAAGGATTCCAGGAAGGAAGGAAGGATTCCAGGAAGGAAGGATTCCAGGAAGGAAGGATTCCAGGGAGGAAGGAAGGATTCCAGTAAGGAAGGATTCCAGGAAGGATTCAGGAAGGAAGGAAGGATTCCAGGAAGGAAGGATTCCAGGAAGGAAGGAAGGAAGGATTCCAGGAAGGAAGGATTCCAGGAAAGAAGGAAGGATTCCAGGAAGGAAGGATTCCAGGAAGGAAGGATTGCAGGAAGGAACGCTTCCAGGATAGAAGGAAGGATTCCAGGAAGGAAGGATTCCAGGAAGGAAGGATGGATTCCAGGAAGGAAGGAAGGATTCCAGGAAGGAAGGAAGGATTCCAGGAAGGAAGGAAGGATTCCAGGAAGGAAGGAAGGATTCCAGGAAGGAAGGAAGGATTCAGGAAGGAAGGAAGGATTCCAGGAAGGAAGGATTCCAGGAAGGACAGAGATTCCAGGAAGGATTCCAGGAAGGATTCCAGGAAGGATTCCAGGAAGGATTCCAGAAGGATTCCAGGAAGGATCAGGAAGGAAGGAAGGAAGGAAGGAAGGAAGGAAGGAAGGAAGGAAGGAAGGAAGGAAGGAAGGAAGGAAGGAAGGAAGGAAGGAAGGAAGGAAGGAAGGAAGGAAGGAAGGAAGGAAGGAAGGAAGGAAGGAAGGAAGGAAGGAAGGAAGGAAGGAAGGAAGGAAGGAAGGAAGGAGGGATTCCAGGAAGGAAGGATTCCAGGAAGGATTCCAGGAAGGAAGGATTCCAGGAAGGAAGGATTCCAGGAAGGAAGGAAGGATTCCAGGAAGGAAGGATTCCAGGAAGGAAGGAAGGATTCCAGGAAGGAAGGATTCCAGGAAGGAAGGAAGGAAGGAAGGAAGGATTCCAGGAAGGAAGGATTCCAGGAAGGAAGGAAGGAAGGATTCCAGGAAGGAAGGAAGGATTCCAGGAAGGAAGGATTCCAGGAAGGAAGGATTCCAGGAAGGAAGGAAGGAAGGAAGGAAGGAAGGAAGGAAGGAAGGAAGGAAGGAAGGAAGGAAGGAAGGAAGGAAGGAAGGAAGGAAGGAAGGAAGGAAGGAAGGAAGGAAGGAAGGAAGGAAGGAAGGAAGGAAGGAAGGAAGGAAGGAAGGAAGGAAGGAAGGAAGGATTCCAGGGAGGAAGGAAGGATTCCAGGAAGGAAGGAAGGAAGGAAGCAAGGAAGGAAGGAAGGAAGGAAGGAAGGAAGGATTCCAGGAAGGAAGGAAGGATTCCAGGAAGGAGGGAAGGAAGGATGGAATGATTCCAGGAAGGATTCAAGGAAGGAAGCAAGGGTTCCAGGAAGGAAGGAAGGATTCCAGGAAGTATTCCAGGAAGGATTCCGGGAAGGAAGGAAGGATTCCAGGAAGGAAGGAAGGATTCCAGGAAGGAAGGATTCCAGGAAGGAAGGATTCCAGGAAGGAAGGAAGGAAGGATTCCAGGAAGGAAGGAAGGAAGGAAGGATTCCAGGAAGGAAGGAAGGAAGGAAGGAAGGATTCCAGGAAGGAAGGATTCCAGGAAGGAAGGATTCCAGGAAGGAAGGAAGGAAAGATTCCAGGAAGGAAGGATTCAAGGAAGGAAGGATTCCAGGAAGGAAGGAAGGATTCCAGGAAGGAAGGAAGGATTCCAGGAAGGAAGGAAGGATTCCAGGAAGGAAGGATTCCAGGAAGGAAGGATTCCAGGAAGGAAGGAAGGATTCCAGTAAGGAAGGATTCCAGGAAGGATTCCAGGAAGGAAGGAAGGATTCCAGGAAGGAAGGATTCCAGGAAGGAAGGAAGGAAGGATTCCAGGAAGGAAGGATTCCAGGAAGGAAGGAAGGATTCCAGGAAGGAAGGATTCCAGAAGGAAGGAAGGATTCCAGGAAGGAAGGATTCCAGGAAGGAAGGATTGCAGGAAGGAAGGATTCCAGGAAGGAAGGAAGGAAGGAAGGAAGGAAGGAAGGAAGGAAGGATTCCAGGATTCCAGGAAGGAAGGATTCCAGGAAGGAAGGACGGATTCCAGGAAGGAAGGATTCAGGAAAGAAGGATTCCAGGAAGGATTCCAGGAAGGAAGGAAGGATTCCAGGAAGGAAGGAAGGATTCCAGGAAGGAAGGAAGGATTCCAGGAAGGAAGGATTCCAGGAAGGAAGGAAGGATTCCAGGGAGGAAGGAAGGATTCCAGGAAGGAAGGAAGGAAGGAAGGAAGGAAGGAAGGAAGGAAGGAAGGAAGGAAGGAAGGAAGGAAGGAAGGAAGGAAGGAAGGAAGGAAGGAAGGATTCCAGGAAGGAAGGAAGGAAGGAAGGAATGATTCCAGGAAGGATTCCGGGAAGGAAGGAAGGATTCCAGGAAGGAAGGAAGGATTCCAGGAAGGAAGGATTCCAGGAAGGAAGGATTCCAGGAAGGAAGGAAGGATTCCAGGAACGAAGGAAGGAAGGAAGGAAGGAAGGAAGGAAGGATTCCAGGAAGGAAGGAAGGAAGGAAGGAAGGAAGGATTCCAGGAAGGAAGGAAGGAAGGATTCCAGGAAGGAAGGATTCCAGGAAGGAAGGAAGGATTCCAGGAAGGAAAGGAAGGAAGGATTCCAGGAAGGAAGGAAGGATTCCAGGAAGAAGGATTCCAGGAAGGAAGGATTCCAGGGAGGAAGGAAGGATTCCAGTAAGGAAGGATTCCAGGAAGGATTCCAGGAAGGAAGGAAGGATTCCAGGAAGGAAGGATTCCAGGAAGGAAGGAAGGAAGGATTCCAGGAAGGAAGGATTCCAGGAAGGAAGGAAGGATTCCAGGAAGGAAGGATTCCAGGAAGGAAGGATTGCAGGAAGGAACGATTCCAGGATAGAAGGAAGGATTCCAGGAAGGAAGGAAGGAAGGATTCCAGGAAGGAAGGAAGGAAGGATTCCAGGAAGGAAGGATTCCAGGAAGGAAGGAAGGAAGGAAGGAAGGAAGGATTCCAGGAAGGAAGGATTCCAGGAAGGAAGGATTCCAGGAAGGAAGGAAGGAAGGAAGGAAGGAAGGAAGGAAGGAAGGAAAGAAGGAAGGAAGGAAGGAAGGAAGGAAGGAAGGAAGGAAAGAAGGAAGGAAGGAAGGAAGGAAGGAAGGAAGGAAGGAAGGAAGGAAGGAAGGAAGGAAGGAAGGAAGGAAGGAAGGAAGGAAGGAAGGAAGGAAGGAGGAAGGAAGGAAGGAAGGAAGGAAGGAAGGAAGGAAGGAAGGAAGGAAGGAAGGAAGGAAGGAAGGAAGGAAGGAAGAAGGAAGGATTCAGGGAGGAAGGAAGGATTCCAGGAAGGAAGGAAGGAAGGAAGGAAGGAAGGAAGGATGGAAGGAAGGAAGGAGGAAGGAAGAAGGAAGGAAGGAAGGAAGGAAGGAAGGAAGGAAGGAAGGAAGGAAGGAAGGAAGGAAGGAAGGAAGGAAGGAAGGAAGGAAGGAGAAGGAAGGAAGGAAGGAAGGAAGGAAGAAGGAAGGAAGGAAGGAAGGAAGGAAGGAAGGAAGGAATGATTCCAGGAAGGATTCCGGGAAGGAAGGAAGGATTCCAGGAAGGAAGGAAGGATTCCAGGAAGGAAGGATTCCAGGAAGGAAGGATTCCAGGAAGGAAGGAAGGATTCCAGGAACGAAGGAAGGAAGGAAGGAAGGATTCCAGGAAGGAAGGAAGGAAGGAAGGATTCCAGGAAGGAAGGAAGGAAGGATTCCAGGAAGGACGGATTCCAGGAAGGAAGGATTCCAGGAAGGAAGGAAGGATTCCAGGAAGGAAGGAAGGATTCCAGAAGGAAGGAAGGAAGGAAGGAAGGAAGGAAGGAAGGAAGGAAGGAAGGAAGGAAGGATTCCAGGAAGGAAGGAAGGATTCCAGGAAGGAAGGAAGGAAGGAAGGAATGATTCCAGGAAGGATTCCGGGAAGGAAGGAAGGATTCCAGGAAGGAAGGAAGGATTCCAGGAAGGAAGGATTCCAGGAAGGAAGGATTCCAGGAAGGAAGGATTCCAGGAAGGAAGGAAGGAAAGATTCCAGGAAGGAAGGATTCCAGGAAGGAAGGATTCCAGGAAGGAAGGAAGGATTCCAGGAAGGAAGGAAGGATTCCAGGAAGGAAGGATTCCAGGAAGGAAGGATTCCAGGGAGGAAGGAAGGATTCCAGTAAGGAAGGATTCCAGGAAGGATTCCAGGAAGGAAGGAAGGATTCCAGGAAGGAAGGATTCCAGGAAGGAAGGAAGGAAGGATTCCAGGAAGGAAGGATTCCAGGAAGGAAGGAAGGATTCCAGGAAGGAAGGATTCCAGGAAGGAAGGATTGCAGGAAGGAACGATTCCAGGATAGAAGGAAGGATTCCTGGAAGGAAGGAAGGAAGGATTCCAGGAAGGAAGGAAGGAAGGATTCCAGGAAGGAAGGATTCAGGAAGGAAGGAAGGAAGGATTCCAGGAAGGAAGGAAGGATTCCAGGAAGGAAGGATTCCAGGAAGGAAGGATTCCAGGAAGGAAGGAAGGAAGGAAGGAAGGAAGGAAGGAAGGAAGGAAGGAAGGAAGGAAGGAAGGAAGGAAGGAAGGAAGGAAGGAAGGAAGGAAGGAAGGAAGGAAGGAAGGAAGGAAGGAAGGAAGGAAGGAAGGAAGGAAGGAAGGAAGGAGGAAGGATTCCAGGGAGGAGGAAGGAAGGAAGCAAGGAAGGAAGGAAGGAAGGAAGGAAGGAAGGATTCCAGGAAGGAAGGAAGGATTCCAGGAAGGAAGGAAGGAAGGATGGAATGATTCCAGGAAGGATTCAAGGAAGGAAGCAAGGGTTCCAGGAAGGAAGGAAGGATTCCAGGAAGTATTCCAGGAAGGATTCCGGGAAGGAAGGAAGGATTCCAGGAAGGAAGGAAGGATTCCAGGAAGGAAGGATTCCAGGAAGGAAGGAAGGAAGGATTCCAGGAAGGAAGGAAGGAAGGAAGGATTCCAGGAAGGAAGGAAGGAAGGAAGGAAGGATTCCAGGAAGGAAGGATTCCAGGAAGGAAGGATTCCAGGAAGGAAGGAAGGAAAGATTCCAGGAAGGAAGGATTCCAGGAAGGAAGGATTCCAGGAAGGAAGGAAGGATTCCAGGAAGGAAGGAAGGATTCCAGGAAGGAAGGAAGGATTCCAGGAAGGAAGGATTCCAGGAAGGAAGGATTCCAGGAAGGAAGGAAGGATTCCAGTAAGGAAGGATTCCAGGAAGGATTCCAGGAAGGAAGGAAGGATTCCAGGAAGGAAGGATTCCAGGAAGGAAGGAAGGAAGGATTCCAGGAAGGAAGGATTCCAGGAAGGAAGGAAGGATTCCAGGAAGAAGGATTCCAGGAAGGAAGGAAGGATTCCAGGAAGGAAGGATTCAGGAAGGAAGGATTGCAGGAAGGAAGGATTCC
>NW_028276643.1:10000-25000 GCF_052056855.1 Sturnus vulgaris | reverse complement strand
AAGGAAGGAAGGAAGGAAGGAAGGAAGGAAGGAAGGAAGGAAGGAAGGAAGGAAGGAAGGAAGGAAGGAAGGAAGGAAGGAAGGAAGGAAGGAAGGAAGGAAGGAAGGAAGGAAGGAAGGAAGGAAGGAAGGAAGGAAGGAAGGAAGGAAAGAAGGAAGGAAGGAAGGAAGGAAGGAAGGAAGGAAGGAAGGAAGGAAGGAAGGAAGGAAGGAAGGAAGGAAGGAAGGAAGGAAGGAAGGAAGGAAGGAAGGAAGGGAGGAAGGAAGGGAGGGAGGAAGGGAGGGAGGGAGGAAGGAAGGAAGGAAGGAAGGAAGGAAGGAAGGAAGGAAGGAAGGAAGGAAGGAAGGAAGGAAGGAAGGAAGGAAGGAAGGAAGGAAGGAAGGAAGGAAGGAAGGAAGGAAGGAAGGAAGGAAGGAAGGAAGGAAGGAAGGAAGGAAGGAAGGAAGGATTCCAGGGAGGAAGGAAGGATTCCAGGAAGGAAGGAAGGAAGGAAGGAAGGAAGGAAGGAAGGAAGGAAGGAAGGAAGGAAGGAAGGATTCCAGGAAGGAAGGAAGGATTCCAGGAAGGAAGGAAGGAAGGAAGGAATGATTCCAGGAAGGATTCCAGGAAGGAAGGAAGGATTCCAGGAAGGAAGGAAGGATTCCAGGAAGGAAGGAAGGATTCCAGGAAGGAAGGATTCCAGGAAGGAAGGATTCCAGGAAGGAAGGATTCCAGGAAGGAAGGAAGGAAGGAAGGAAGGAAGGAAGGAAGGAAGGAAGGAAGGAAGGAAGGAAGGAAGGAAGGAAGGAAGGAAGGAAGGAAGGAAGGAAGGAAGGAAGGAAGGAAGGAAGGAAGGAAGGAAGGAAGGAAGGAGGGATTCCAGGAAGGAAGGATTCCAGGAAGGATTCCAGGAAGGAAGGATTCCAGGAAGGAAGGATTCCAGGAAGGAAGGAAGAATTCCAGGAAGGAAGGATTCCAGGAAGGAAGGAAGGAAGGAAGGAAGGATTCCAGGAAGGAAGGAAGGAAGGAAGGAAGGAAGGAAGGATTCCAGGAAGGAAGGAAGGATTCCAGGAAGGATTCCAGGAAGGAAGGAAGGATTCCAGGAAGGATTCCAGGAAGGATTCCAGGAAGGATTCCAGGAAGGAAGGAAGGAAGGAAGGAAGGAAGGAAGGAAGGAAGGAAGGAAGGAAGGAAGGAAGGAAGGAAGGAAGGAAGGAAGGAAGGAAGGAAGGAAGGAAGGAAGGAAGGAAGGAAGGAAGGAAGGAAGGAAGGAAGGAAGGAAGGAAGGAAGGAAGGAAGGATTCCAGGAAGGAAGGAAGGAAGGAAGGAAGGAAGGAAGGAAGGAAGGAAGGATTCCAGGAAGGAAGGAAGGAAGGAAGGAAGGAAGGAAGGAAGGAAGCAAGGAAGGAAGGAAGGAAGGATTCCAGGAAGGAAGGATTCCAGGGAGGAAGGAAGGATTCCAGGAAGGAAGGAAGGAAGGAAGGAAGGAAGGAAGGAAGGATTCCAGGAAGGAAGGAAGGATTCCAGGAAGGAAGGAAGGAAGGATGGAATGATTCCAGCAAGGATTCAAGGAAGGAAGCAAGGGTTCCAGGAAGGAAGGAAGGATTCCAGGAAGTATTCCAGGAAGGATTCCGGGAAGGAAGGAAGGATTCCAGGAAGGAAGGAAGGATTCCAGGAAGGAAGGATTCCAGGAAGGAAGGATTCCAGGAAGGAAGGAAGGAAGGATTCCAGGAGGGAAGGAAGGAAGGAAGGATTCCAGGAAGGAAGGATTCCAGGAAGGAAGGATTCCAGGAAGGAAGGATTCCAGGATGGAAGGATTCCAGGAAGGAAGGAAGGAAAGATTCCAGGAAGGAAGGATTCCAGGAAGGAAGGATTCCAGGAAGGAAGGAAGGATTCCAGGAAGGAAGGAAGGATTCCAGGTAGGAAGGAAGGATTCCAGGAAGGAAGGATTCCAGGAAGGAAGGAAGGATTCCAGTAAGGAAGGATTCCAGGAAGGATTCCAGGAAGGAAGGATTCCAGGAAGGAAGGAAGGAAGGATTCCAGGAAGGAAGGATTCCAGGAAGGAAGGAAGGATTCCAGGAAGGAAGGATTCCTGGAAGGAAGGAAGGATTCCAGGAAGGAAGGATTCCAGGAAGGAAGGATTGCAGGAAGGAAGGATTCCAGGAAGGAAGGAAGGAAGGAAGGAAGGAAGGATTCCAGGAAGGATTCCAGGAAGGAAGGAAGGAAGGATTCCAGGAAGGAAGGATTCCAGGAAGGAAGGATTCCAGGAAAGAAGGATTCCAGGAAGGATTCCAGGAAGGAAGGAAGGATTCCAGGAAGGATAGAAGGATTCCAGGAAGGAAGGAAGGATTCCAGGAAGGAAGGATTCCAGGAAGGAAGGAAGGATTCCAGGAAGGAAGGAAGGATTCCAGGAAGGAAGGATTCCAGGAAGGAAGGATTCCAGGAAGGAAGGAAGGAAGGAAGGAAGGAAGGAAGGAAGGAATGCAGGAATGCAGGAAGGAAGGAAGGAAGGAAGGCAGGAAGGAAGGAAGGATGGAAAGAAGGAAGGAAGGAAGGAAGGAAGGAAGGAAGGAAGGAAGGAAGGAAGGAAGGAAGGAAGGAAGGAAGGAAGGAAGGAAGGAAGGAAGGAAGGAAGGAAGGAAGGAAGGAAGGAAGGAAGGAAGGAAGGAAGGAAGGAAGGAAGGAAGGAAGGAAGGAAGGAAGGAAGGAAGGAAGGAAGGAAGGAAGGAAGGAAGGAAGGAAGGAAGGAAGGAAGGAAGGAAGGAAGGAGGGATTCCAGGAAGGAAGGATTCCAGGAAGGATTCCAGGAAGGAAGGATTCCAGGAAGGAAGGAAGGATTCCAGGAAGGAAGTATTCCAGGAAGGAAGGAAGGAAGGAAGGAAGGATTCCAGGAAGGAAGGATTCCAGGAAGGAAGGAAGGAAGGATTCCAGGAAGAAAGGAAGGATTCCAGGAAGGATTCCAGGAAGGAAGGAAGGAGGGAAGGAAGGAAGGAAGGAAGGATTCCAGGAAGGAAGGAAGGATTCCAGGAAGGAAGGAAGGAAGGAAGGAATGATTCCAGGAAGGATTCCAGGAAGGAAGGAAGGATTCCAGGAAGGAAGGAAGGATTCCAGGAAGGAAGGATTCCAGGAAGGAAGGATTCCAGGAAGGAAGGAAGGATTCCAGGAAGGAAGGAAGGATTCCAGGAACGAAGGAAGGAAGGAAGGAAGGATTCCAGTAAGGAAGGAAGGAAGGAAGGATTCCAGGAAGGAAGGAAGGAAGGATTCCAGGAAGGAAGGATTCCAGGAAGGAAGGAAGGATTCCAGGAAGGAAGGAAGGATTCCAGGAAGGAAGGATTCCAGGAAGGAAGGATTCCAGGGAGGAAGGAAGGATTCCAGTAAGGAAGGATTCCAGGAAGGATTCCAGGAAGGAAGGAAGGATTCCAGGAAGGAAGGATTCCAGGAAGGAAGGAAGGAAGGATTCCAGGAAGGAAGGATTCCAGGAAGGAAGGAAGGATTCCAGGAAGGAAGGATTCCAGGAAGGAAAGATTGCAGGAAGGTACGATTCCAGGATAGAAGGAAGGATTCCAGGAAGGAAGGAAGGAAGGATTCCAGGAAGGAAGGAAGGAAGGATTCCAGGAAGGAAGGATTCCAGGAAGGAAGGATTCCAGGAAGGAAGGAAGGATTCCAGGAAGGAAGGAAGGAAGGAAGGAAGGAAGGAAGGAAGGAACTAAGGAAGGAAGGAAGGAAGGAAGGAAGGAAGGAAGGAAGGAAGGAAGGAAGGAAGGAAGGATTCCAGGAAGGAAGGATTCCAGGAAGGAAGAATTCCAGGAAGGATTCCAGGAAGTATTCCAGGAAGGATTCCAGGAAGGATGCCAGGAAAGAAGGAAGGAAGGAAGGAAGGAAGGAAGGAAGGAAGGAAGGAAGGAAGGAAGGAAGGAAGGAAGGAAGGAAGGAAGGAAGGAAGGAAGGAAGGAAGGAAGGAAGGAAGGAAGGAAGGAAGGAAGGAAGGAAGGAAGGAAGGAAGGAAGGAAGGAAGGAAGGAAGGAAGGAAGGAAGGAAGGAAGGAAGGAAGGAAGGAAGGAAGGAAGGAAGGAAGGAAGGAAGGAAGGAAGGAAGGAGTCCAGGAAGGAAGGAGTCCAGGAAGGAAGGAAGGATTCCAGGAAGGAAGGATTCCAGGAAGGATTCCAGGAAGGATTCCAGGAAGGAAGGATTCCAGGAAGGAAGGAAGGATTCCTAGAAGGAAGGATTCCAGGAAGGATACCAGGAAGGATTCCAGGAAGGATTCCAGGAAGGGAGGAAGGAAGGAAGGAAGGAAGGAAGGAAGGAAGGAAGGAAGGAAGGAAGGAAGGAAGGAAGGAAGGAAGGAAGGAAGGAAGGAAGGAAGGAAGGAAGGAAGGAAGGAAGGAAGGAAGGAAGGAAGGAAGGAAGGAAGGAAGGAAGGAAGGAAGGAAGGAAGGAAGGAAGGAAGGAAGGAAGGAAGGAAGGAAGGAAGGAAGGAAGGAAGGAAGGATTCCAGGAAGGAAGGATTCCAGGAAGGAAGGATTCAAGGAAGGAAGGATTCCAGGAAGGAAGGATTCCAGGAAGGAAGGAAGGAAGGAAGGAAGGAAGGAAGGAAGGAAGGAAGGAAGGAAGGAAGGAAGGAAGGAAGGAAGGAAGGAAGGAAGGAAGGAAGGAAGGAAGGAAGGAAGGAAGGAAGGAAGGAAGGAAGGAAGGAAGGAAGGAAGGAAGGAAGGAAGGAAGGAAGGAAGGAAGGATTCCAGGAAGGAGGGATTCCAGGAAGGAAGGATTCCAGGAAGGATTCCAGGAAGGAAGGATTCCAGGAAGGAAGGAAGAATTCCAGGAAGGAAGGATTCCAGGAAGGAAGGAAGGAAGGAAGGAAGGATTCCAGGAAGGAAGGAAGGAAGGAAGGAAGGAAGGAAGGATTCCAGGAAGGAAGGAAGGATTCCAGGAAGGATTCCAGGAAGGAAGGAAGGAGGGAAGGAAGGAAGGAAGGAAGGAAGGAAGGAAGGAAGGAAGGAAGGAAGGAAGGAAGGAAGGAAGGAAGGAAGGAAGGAAGGAAGGAAGGAAGGAAGGAAGGAAGGAAGGAAGGAAGGAAGGAAGGAAGGAAGGAAGGAAGGAAGGAAGGAAGGAAGGAAGGAAGGAAGGAAGGAAGGAAGGAAGGATTCCAGGAAGGAAGGAAGGAAGGAAGGAAGGAAGGAAGGAAGCAAGGAAGGAAGGAAGGAAGGATTCCAGGAAGGAAGGATTCCAGGGAGGAAGGAAGGATTCCAGGAAGGAAGGAAGGAAGGAAGGAAGGAAGGAAGGAAGGAAGGAAGGAAGGAAGGAAGGAAGGAAGGAAGGAAGGAAGGAAGGATTCCAGGAAGGAAGGAAGGAAGGATGGAATGATTCCAGCAAGGATTCAAGGAAGGAAGCAAGGGTTCCAGGAAGGAAGGAAGGATTCCAGGAAGTATTCCAGGAAGGATTCCGGGAAGGAAGGAAGGATTCCAGGAAGGAAGGAAGGATTCCAGGAAGGAAGGATTCCAGGAAGGAAGGATTCCAGGAAGGAAGGAAGGAAGGATTCCAGGAAGGAAGGAAGGAAGGAAGGATTCCAGGAAGGAAGGAAGGAAGGAAGGAAGGATTCCAGGAAGGAAGGATTCCAGGAAGGAAGGATTCCAGGAAGGAAGGAAGGAAAGATTCCAGGAAGGAAGGATTCCAGGAAGGAAGGATTCCAGGAAGGAAGGAAGGATTCCAGGAAGGAAGGAAGGATTCCAGGAAGGAAGGAAGGATTCCAGGAAGGAAGGATTCCAGGAAGGAAGGAAGGATTCCAGTAAGGAAGGATTCCAGGAAGGATTCCAGGAAGGAAGGAAGGATTCCAGGAAGGAAGGATTCCAGGAAGGAAGGAAGGAAGGATTCCAGGAAGGAAGGATTCCAGGAAGGAAGGAAGGATTCCAGGAAGGAAGGATTCCAGGAAGGAAGGAAGGATTCCAGGAAGGAAGGATTCCAGGAAGGAAGGATTGCAGGAAGGAAGGATTCCAGGAAGGAAGGAAGGAAGGAAGGAAGGAAGGAAGGAAGGAAGGATTCCAGGAAGGAAGGAAGGAAGGATTCCAGGAAGGAAGGATTCCAGGAAGGAAGGATTCCAGGAAAGAAGGATTCCAGGAAGGATTCCAGGAAGGAAGGAAGGATTCCAGGAAGGAAGGAAGGATTCCAGGAAGGAAGGAAGGATTCCAGGAAGGAAGGATCCCAGGAAGGAAGGAAGGATTCCAGGAAGGAAGGAAGGATTCCAGGAAGGAAGGAAGGAAGGAAGGAATGAAGGAAGGAAGGAAGGAAGGAAGGAAGGAAGGAAGGAAGGAAGGAATGCAGGAATGCAGGAAGGAAGGAAGGAAAGGAAGGCAGGAAGGAAGGAAGGATGGAAAGAAGGAAGGAAGGAAGGAAGGAAGGAAGGAAGGAAGGAAGGAAGGAAGGAAGGAAGGAAGGAAGGAAGGAAGGAAGGAAGGAAGGAAGGAAGGAAGGAAGGAAGGAAGGAAGGAAGGAAGGAAGGAAGGAAGGAAGGAAGGAAGGAAGGAAGGAAGGATTCCAGGAAGGATTCCAGGAAGGAAAGAAGGAAGGAAGGAAGGAAGGAAGGAAGGAAGGAAGGAAGGAAGGAAGGAAGGAAGGAAGGAAGGAAGGAAGGAAGGAAGGAAGGAAGGAAGGAAGGAAGGAAGGAAGGAAGGAAGGAAGGAAGGAAGGAAGGAAGGAAGGAAGGAAGGAAGGAAGGAAGGAAGGAAGGAAGGAAGGAAGGAAGGAAGGAATGATTCCAGGAAGGATTCCGGGAAGGAAGGAAGGATTCCAGGAAGGAAGGAAGGATTCCAGGAAGGAAGGATTCCAGGAAGGAAGGATTCCAGGAACGAAGGAAGAAAGGAAGGAAGGATTCCAGGAAGGAAGGAAGGAAGGAAGGATTCCAGGAAGGAAGGAAGGAAGGATTCCAGGAAGGAAGGATTCCAGGAAGGAAGGATTCCAGGAAGGAAGGAAGGATTCCAGGAAGGAAGGAAGGATTCCAGGAAGGAAGGATTCCAGGAAGGAAGGATTCCAGGGAGGAAGGAAGGATTCCAGTAAGGAAGGATTCCAGGAAGGATTCCAGGAAGGAAGGAAGGATTCCAGGAAGGAAGGATTCCAGGAAGGAAGGAAGGAAGGATTCCAGGAAGGAAGGATTCCAGGAAGGAAGGAAGGATTCCAGGAAGGAAGGATTCCAGGAAGGAAGGATTGCAGGAAGGAACGATTCCAGGATAGAAGGAAGGATTCCAGGAAGGAAGGAAGGAAGGATTCCAGGAAGGAAGGAAGGAAGGATTGCAGGAAGGAAGGATTCCAGGAAGGAAGGAAGGAAGGAAGGAAGGAAGGATTCCAGGAAGGAAGGAAGGAAGGAAGGAAGGAAGGAAGGAAGGAAGGAAGGAACTAAGGAAGGAAGGAAGGAAGGAAGGAAGGAAGGAAGGAAGGAAGGATTCCAGGAAGGAAGGATTCCAGGAAGGAAGAATTCCAGGAAGGATTCCAGGAAGTATTCCAGGAAGGATTCCAGGAAGGATTCCAGGAAAGAAGGAAGGAAGGAAGGAAGGAAGGAAGGAAGGAAGGAAGGAAGGAAGGAAGGAAGGAAGGAAGGAAGGAAGGAAGGAAGGAAGGAAGGAAGGAAGGAAGGAAGGAAGGAAGGAAGGAAGGAAGGAAGGAAGGAAGGAAGGAAGGAAGGAAGGAAGGAAGGAAGGAAGGAAGGAAGGAAGGAAGGAAGGAAGGAAGGAAGGAAGGAAGGAAGGAAGGAAGGAGTCCAGGAAGGAAGGAGTCCAGGAAGGAAGGAAGGATTCCAGGAAGGAAGGATTCCAGGAAGGATTCCAGGAAGGATTCCAGGAAGGAAGGATTCCAGGAAGGAAGGAAGGATTCCTAGAAGGAAGGATTCCAGGAAGGATTCCAGGAAGGATTCCAGGAAGGAAGGAAGGATTCCAGGAAGGAAGGATTCCAGGAAGGAAGGAAGGAAGGATTCCAGGAAGGAAGGATTCCAGGAAGGAAGGAATGATTCCAGGAAGGAAGGATTCCAGGAAGGAAGGATTGCAGGAAGGAACGATTCCAGGATAGAAGGAAGGATTCCAGGAAGGAAGGAAGGAAGGATTCCAGGAAGGAAGGAAGGATTCCAGGAAGGAAGGATTCCAGGAAGGAAGGAAGGATTCCAGGAAGGAAGGAAGGATTCCAGGAAGGAAGGAAGGATTCCAGGAAGGAAGGATTCCAGGAAGGAAGGAAGGATTCCAGGAAGGAAGGAAGGATTCCAGGAAGGAAGGAAGGATTCCAGGAAGGAAGGATTCCAGGAAGGAAGGAAGGATTCCAGGAAGGAAGGAAGGATTCCAGGAAGGAAGGAAGGAAGGAAGGAAGGAAGGAAGGAAGGATTCCAGGAAGGAAGGAAGGAAGGAAGGAAGGAATGCAGGAATGCAGGAAGGAAGGAAGGAAGGAAGGAAGGAAGGCAGGAAGGAAGGAAGGATGGAAAGAAGGAAGGAAGGAAGGAAGGAAGGAAGGAAGGAAGGAAGGAAGGAAGGAAGGAAGGAAGGAAGGAAGGAAGGAAGGAAGGAAGGAAGGAAGGAAGGAAGGAAGGAAGGAAGGAAGGAAGGAAGGAAGGAAGGAAGGAAGGAAGGAAGGAAGGAAGGAAGGATTCCAGGAAGGAAGGAAGGAAGGAAGGAATGAAGGAAGGAAGGAAGGAAGGAAGGAAGGAAGGAAGGAAGGAAGGAATGCAGGAATGCAGGAAGGAAGGAAGGAAGGAAGGCAGGAAGGAAGGAAGGATGGAAAGAAGGAAGGAAGGAAGGAAGGAAGGAAGGAAGGAAGGAAGGAAGGAAGGAAGGAAGGAAGGAAGGAAGGAAGGAAGGAAGGAAGGAAGGAAGGAAGGAAGGAAGGAAGGAAGGAAGGAAGGAAGGAAGGAAGGAAGGAAGGAAGGAAGGAAGGAAGGAAGGAAGGAAGGAAGGAAGGAAGGAAGGAAGGATTCCAGGAAGGATTCCAGGAAGGATTCCAGGAAGGAAAGAAGGAAGGAAGGAAGGAAGGAAGGAAGGAAGGAAGGAAGGAAGGAAGGAAGGAAGGAAGGAAGGAAGGAAGGAAGGAAGGAAGGAAGGAAGGAAGGAAGGAAGGAAGGAAGGAAGGAAGGAAGGAAGGAAGGAAGGAAGGAAGGAAGGAAGGAAGGAAGGAAGGAAGGAAGGAAGGAAGGAAGGAAGGAAGGAAGGAATGATTCCAGGAAGGATTCCGGGAAGGAAGGAAGGATTCCAGGAAGGAAGGAAGGATTCCAGGAAGGAAGGATTCCAGGAAGGAAGGATTCCAGGAACGAAGGAAGAAAGGAAGGAAGGATTCCAGGAAGGAAGGAAGGAAGGAAGGATTCAGGAAGGAAGGAAGGAAGGATTCCAGGAAGGAAGGATTCCAGGAAGGAAGGATTCCAGGAAGGAAGGAAGGATTCCAGGAAGGAAGGAAGGATTCCAGGAAGGAAGGATTCCAGGAAGGAAGGATTCCAGGGAGGAAGGAAGGATTCCAGTAAGGAAGGATTCCAGGAAGGATTCCAGGAAGGAAGGAAGGATTCCAGGAAGGAAGGATTCCAGGAAGGAAGGAAGGAAGGATTCCAGGAAGGAAGGATTCCAGGAAGGAAGGAAGGATTCCAGGAAGGAAGGATTCCAGGAAGGAAGGATTGCAGGAAGGAACGATTCCAGGATAGAAGGAAGGATTCCAGGAAGGAAGGAAGGAAGGATTCCAGGAAGGAAGGAAGGAAGGATTGCAGGAAGGAAGGATTCCAGGAAGGAAGGAAGGAAGGAAGGAAGGAAGGATTCCAGGAAGGAAGGAAGGAAGGAAGGAAGGAAGGAAGGAAGGAAGGAAGGAACTAAGGAAGGAAGGAAGGAAGGAAGGAAGGAAGGAAGGAAGGAAGGAAGGATTCCAGGAAGGAAGGATTCCAGGAAGGAAGAATTCCAGGAAGGATTCCAGGAAGTATTCCAGGAAGGATTCCAGGAAGGATTCCAGGAAAGAAGGAAGGAAGGAAGGAAGGAAGGAAGGAAGGAAGGAAGGAAGGAAGGAAGGAAGGAAGGAAGGAAGGAAGGAAGGAAGGAAGGAAGGAAGGAAGGAAGGAAGGAAGGAAGGAAGGAAGGAAGGAAGGAAGGAAGGAAGGAAGGAAGGAAGGAAGGAAGGAAGGAAGGAAGGAAGGAAGGAAGGAAGGAAGGAAGGAAGGAAGGAAGGAAGGAAGGAAGGAGTCCAGGAAGGAAGGAGTCCAGGAAGGAAGGAAGGATTCCAGGAAGGAAGGATTCCAGGAAGGATTCCAGGAAGGATTCCAGGAAGGAAGGATTCCAGGAAGGAAGGAAGGATTCCTAGAAGGAAGGATTCCAGGAAGGATTCCAGGAAGGATTCCAGGAAGGAAGGAAGGATTCCAGGAAGGAAGGATTCCAGGAAGGAAGGAAGGAAGGATTCCAGGAAGGAAGGATTCCAGGAAGGAAGGAATGATTCCAGGAAGGAAGGATTCCAGGAAGGAAGGATTGCAGGAAGGAACGATTCCAGGATAGAAGGAAGGATTCCAGGAAGGAAGGAAGGAAGGATTCCAGGAAGGAAGGAAGGATTCCAGGAAGGAAGGATTCCAGGAAGGAAGGAAGGATTCCAGGAAGGAAGGAAGGATTCCAGGAAGGAAGGAAGGATTCCAGGAAGGAAGGATTCCAGGAAGGAAGGAAGGATTCCAGGAAGGAAGGAAGGATTCCAGGAAGGAAGGAAGGATTCCAGGAAGGAAGGAAGGATTCCAGGAAGGAAGGATTCCAGGAAGGAAGGAAGGATTCCAGGAAGGAAGGAAGGATTCCAGGAAGGAAGGAAGGAAGGAAGGAAGGAAGGAAGGAAGGATTCCAGGAAGGAAGGAAGGAAGGAAGGAAGGAATGCAGGAATGCAGGAAGGAAGGAAGGAAGGAAGGAAGGAAGGCAGGAAGGAAGGAAGGATGGAAAGAAGGAAGGAAGGAAGGAAGGAAGGAAGGAAGGAAGGAAGGAAGGAAGGAAGGAAGGAAGGAAGGAAGGAAGGAAGGAAGGAAGGAAGGAAGGAAGGAAGGAAGGAAGGATTCCAGGAAGGAAGGAAGGAAGGAAGGAAGGAAGGAAGGAAGGAAGGAAGGAAGGAAGGATTCCAGGAAGGAAGGAAGGAAGGAAGGAAGGAAGGAAGGAAGGAAGGAAGGAAGGAAGGATTCCAGGAAGGAAGGAAGGAAGGAAGGAATGATTCCAGGAAGGATTCCGGGAAGGAAGGAAGGATTCCAGGAAGGAAGGAAGGATTCCAGGAAGGAAGGATTCCAGGAAGGAAGGATTCCAGGAAGGAAGGAAGGATTCCAGGAACGAAGGAAGGAAGGAAGGAAGGATTCCAGGAAGGAAGGAAGGAAGGAAGGATTCCAGGAAGGAAGGAAGGAAGGATTCCAGGAAGGAAGGATTCCAGGAAGGAAGGATTCCAGGAAGGAAGGAAGGATTCCAGGAAGGAAGGAAGGATTCCAGGAAGGAAGGATTCCAGGAAGGAAGGATTCCAGGGTGGAAGGAAGGATTCCAGTAAGGAAGGATTCCAGGAAGGATTCCAGGAAGGAAGGAAGGATTCCAGGAAGGAAGGATTCCAGGAAGGAAGGAAGGAAGGATTCCAGTAAGGAAGGATTCCAGGAAGGAAGGAAGGAAGGATTCCAGTAAGGAAGGATTCCAGGAAGGAAGGAAGGATTCCAGGAAGGAAGGATTCCAGGAAGGAAGGATTGCAGGAAGGAACGATTCCAGGATAGAAGGAAGGATTCCAGGAAGGAAGGAAGGAAGGATTCCAGGAAGGAAGGAAGGAAGGATTCCAGGAAGGAAGGATTCCAGGAAGGAAGGAAGGAAGGAAGGAAGGAAGGATTCCAGGAAGGAAGGAAGGATTCCAGGAAGGAAGGAAGGATTCCAGGAAGGAAGGATTCCAGGAAGGAAGGAAGGATTCCAGGAAGGAAGGAAGGAAGGAAGGAAGGAAGGAAGGAAGGAAGGAAGGAAGGAAGGAAGGAAGGAAGGAAGGAAGGAAGGAAGGAAGGAAGGAAGGAAGGAAGGAAGGAAGGAAGGAAGGAAGGAAGGAAGGAAGGAAGGAAGGAAGGAAGGAAGGAAGGAAGGAAGGAAGGAAGGAAGGAAGGAGTCCAGGAAGGAAGGAGTCCAGGAAGGAAGGAAGGATTCCAGGAAGGAAGGATTCCAGGAAGGAAGGATTCCAGGAAGGAAGGAAGGAACTAAGGAAGGAAGGAAGGAAGGAAGGAAGGAAGGAAGGAAGGAAGGAAGGATTCCAGGAAGGAAGGAAGGAAGGAAGGAAGGAAGGAGTCCAGGAAGGAAGGAGTCCAGGAAGGAAGGAAGGATTCCAGGAAGGAAGGATTCCAGGAAGGATTCCAGGAAGGATTCCAGGAAGGAAGGATTCCAGGAAGGAAGGAAGGATTCCTAGAAGGAAGGATTCCAGGAAGGATTCCAGGAAGGATTCCAGGAAGGAAGGAAGGATTCCAGGAAGGAAGGATTCCAGGAAGGAAGGAAGGAAGGATTCCAGGAAGGAAGGATTCCAGGAAGGAAGGAAGGATTCCAGGAAGGAAGGATTCCAGGAAGGAAGGATTGCAGGAAGGAACGATTCCAGGATAGAAGGAAGGATTCCAGGAAGGAAGGAAGGAAGGATTCCAGGAAGGAAGGAAGGATTCCAGGAAGGAAGGATTCCAGGAAGGAAGGAAGGATTCCAGGAAGGAAGGAAGGATTCCAGGAAGGGAAGGAAGGATTCCAGGAAGGAAGGATTCCAGGAAGGAAGGAAGGATTCCAGGAAGGAAGGAAGGATTCCAGGAAGGAAGGAAGGAAGGAAGGAAGGAATGCAGGAATGCAGGAAGGAAGGAAGGAAGGAAGGAAGGAAGGCAGGAAGGAAGGAAGGATGGAAAGAATGAAGGAAGGAAGGAAGGAAGGAAGGAAGGACGGAAGGAAGGAAGGAAGGAAGGAAGGAAGGAAGGAAGGAAGGAAGGAAGGAAGGAAGGAAGGAAGGAAGGAAGGAAGGAAGGAAGGAAGGAAGGAAGGAAGGAAGGAAGGAAGGAAGGAAGGAAGGAAGGAAGGATTCCAGGGAGGAAGGAAGGATTCCAGGGAGGAAGGAAGGAAGGAAGGAAGGAAGGAAGGAAGGAAGGAAGGAAGGAAGGAAGGAAGGAAGGAAGGAAGGAAGGAAGGAAGGAAGGAAGGAAGGAAGGAAGGAAGGAAGGAAGGAAGGAAGGAAGGAAGGAAGGAAGGAAGGAAGGAAGGAAGGAAGGAAGGAAGGAAGGAAGGAAGGAAGGAATGATTCCAGGAAGGATTCCGGGAAGGAAGGAAGGATTCCAGGAAGGAAGGAAGGATTCCAGGAAGGAAGGATTCCAGGAAGGAAGGAAGGATTCCAGGAACGAAGGAAGGAAGGAAGGAAGGATTCCAGGAAGGAAGGAAGGAAGGAAGGATTCCAGGAAGGAAGGAAGGAAGGATTCCAGGAAGGAAGGATTCCAGGAAGGAAGGATTCCAGGAAGGAAGGAAGGATTCCAGGAAGGAAGGAAGGATTCCAGGAAGGAAGGATTCCAGGAAGGAAGGATTCCAGGGAGGAAGGAAGGATTCCAGTAAGGAAGGATTCCAGGAAGGATTCCAGGAAGGAAGGAAGGATTCCAGGAAGGAAGGATTCCAGGAAGGAAGGAAGGAAGGATTCCAGTAAGGAAGGATTCCAGGAAGGAAGGAAGGATTCCAGGAAGGAAGGATTCCAGGAAGGAAGGATTGCAGGAAGGAACGATTCCAGGATAGAAGGAAGGATTCCAGGAAGGAAGGAAGGAAGGATTCCAGGAAGGAAGGAAGGAAGGATTCCAGGAAGGAAGGATTCCAGGAAGGAAGGAAGGAAGGAAGGAAGGAAGGATTCCAGGAAGGAAGGATTCCAGGAAGGAAGGAAGGAAGGAAGGAAGGAAGGAACTAAGGAAGGAAGGAAGGAAGGAAGGAAGGAAGGAAGGAAGGAAGGAAGGAAGGAAGGAAGGATTCCAGGAAGGAAGGATTCCAGGAAGGAAGAATTCCAGGAAGGATTCCAGGAAGTATTCCAGGAAGGATTCCAGGAAGGATTCCAGGAAAGAAGGAAGGAAGGAAGGAAGGAAGGAAGGAAGGAAGGAAGGAAGGAAGGAAGGAAGGAAGGAAGGAAGGAAGGAAGGAAGGAAGGAAGGAAGGAAGGAAGGAAGGAAGGAAGGAAGGAAGGAAGGAAGGAAGGAAGGAAGGAAGGAAGGAAGGAAGGAAGGAAGGAAGGAAGGAAGGAAGGAAGGAAGGAAGGAAGGAAGGAAGGAAGGAAGGAAGGAAGGAAGGAAGGAAGGAAGGAAGGAAGGAAGGAAGGAAGGAAGGAAGGAAGGAAGGAAGGAAGGATTCCAGGAAGGAAGGATTCCAGGGTGGAAGGAAGGATTCCAGTAAGGAAGGATTCCAGGAAGGATTCCAGGAAGGAAGGAAGGATTCCAGTAAGGAAGGATTCCAGGAAGGATTCCAGGAACGAAGGAAGGAAGGAAGGAAGGATTCCAGGAAGGAAGGAAGGAAGGAAGGATTCCAGGAAGGAAGGAAGGAAGGATTCCAGGAAGGAAGGATTCCAGGAAGGAAGGATTCCAGGAAGGAAGGAAGGATTCCAGGAAGGAAGGAAGGATTCCAGGAAGGAAGGATTCCAGGAAGGAAGGATTCCAGGGTGGAAGGAAGGATTCCAGTAAGGAAGGATTCCAGGAAGGATTCCAGGAAGGAAGGAAGGATTCCAGGAAGGAAGGATTCCAGGAAGGAAGGAAGGAAGGATTCCAGTAAGGAAGGATTCCAGGAAGGAAGGAAGGATTCCAGGAAGGAAGGATTCCAGGAAGGAAGGATTGCAGGAAGGAACGATTCCAGGATAGAAGGAAGGATTCCAGGAAGGAAGGAAGGAAGGATTCCAGGAAGGAAGGAAGGAAGGATTCCAGGAAGGAAGGATTCCAGGAAGGAAGGAAGGAAGGAAGGAAGGAAGGATTCCAGGAAGGAAGGAAGGAAGGAAGGAAGGAAGGAAGGAAGGAAGGAAGGAAGGAAGGAAGGAAGGAAGGAACTAAGGAAGGAAGGAAGGAAGGAAGGAAG
>NW_028276643.1:0-2500 GCF_052056855.1 Sturnus vulgaris | reverse complement strand
GAAGGCAGGAAGGAAGGAAGGATGGAAAGAAGGAAGGAAAATCACACACCATAACACCAGGCTAAATCACAACAAGCAAAGAAGAAGGACAACAACCTATCAACAAAGAAAAAGGAAATGAAAAGTACAGGAAGGAAGGGAAGGAAGGAAGGAAGGAAGAAGGAAGGAAGGAAGGAAGGAAGGAAGGAAGGAAGGAAGGAAGGAAGGAAGGAAGGAAGGAAGGAAGGAAGGAAGGAAGGAAGGAAGGAAGGAAGGAAGGAAGGAAGGAAGGAAGGAAGGAAGGAAGGAAGGAAGGAAGGAAGGAAGGAAGGAAGGAAGGAAGGAAGGAAGGAAGGAAGGAAGGAAGGAAGGAGGAGGAAGGAAGGAAGGAAGGAAGGAAGGAAGGAAGGAAGAAGGAAGGAAGGAAGGAAGGATTCCAGGGAGGGAGGAAGGAAGGAAGGAAGGAAGGAAGGAAGGAAGGAAGGAAGGAAGGAAGGAAGGAAGGAAGGAAGGAAGGAAGGAAGGAAGGAAGGAAGGAAGGAAGGAAGGAAGGAAGGAAGGAAGGAAGGAAGGAATGATTCCAGGAAGGATTCCGGGAAGGAAGGAAGGATTCCAGGAAGGAAGGAAGGATTCCAGGAAGGAAGGATTCCAGGAAGGAAGGATTCCAGGAAGGAAGGAAGGATTCCAGGAACGAAGGAAGGAAGGAAGGAAGGATTCCAGGAAGGAAGGAAGGAAGGAAGGATTCCAGGAAGGAAGGAAGGAAGGATTCCAGGAAGGAAGGATTCCAGGAAGGAAGGATTCCAGGAAGGAAGGAAGGATTCCAGGAAGGAAGGAAGGATTCCAGGAAGGAAGGATTCCAGGAAGGAAGGATTCCAGGGAGGAAGGAAGGATTCCAGTAAGGGAAGGATTCCAGGAAGGATTCCAGGAAGGAAGGAAGGATTCCAGGAAGGAAGGATTCCAGGAAGGAAGGAAGGAAGGATTCCAGTAAGGAAGGATTCCAGGAAGGAAGGAAGGATTCCAGGAAGGAAGGATTCCAGGAAGGAAGGATTGCAGGAAGGAACGATTCCAGGATAGAAGGAAGGATTCCAGGAAGGAAGGAAGGAAGGATTCCAGGAAGGAAGGAAGGAAGGATTCCAGGAAGGAAGGATTCCAGGAAGGAAGGAAGGAAGGAAGGAAGGAAGGATTCCAGGAAGGAAGGAAGGAAGGAAGGAAGGAAGGAAGGAAGGAAGGAACTAAGGAAGGAAGGAAGGAAGGAAGGAAGGAAGGAAGGAAGGAAGGAAGGAAGGATTCCAGGAAGGAAGGAAGGATTCCAGGAAGGAAGGAAGGAAGGAAGGAATGATTCCAGGAAGGATTCCGGGAAGGAAGGAAGGATTCCAGGAAGGAAGGAAGGATTCCAGGAAGGAAGGATTCCAGGAAGGAAGGATTCCAGGAAGGAAGGAAGGATTCCAGGAACGAAGGAAGGAAGGAAGGAAGGATTCCAGGAAGGAAGGAAGGAAGGAAGGATTCCAGGAAGGAAGGAAGGAAGGATTCCAGGAAGGAAGGATTCCAGGAAGGAAGGATTCCAGGAAGGAAGGAAGGATTCCAGGAAGGAAGGAAGGATTCCAGGAAGGAAGGATTCCAGGAAGGAAGGATTCCAGGGAGGAAGGAAGGATTCCAGTAAGGAAGGATTCCAGGAAGGATTCCAGGAAGGAAGGAAGGATTCCAGGAAGGAAGGATTCCAGGAAGGAAGGAAGGAAGGATTCCAGTAAGGAAGGATTCCAGGAAGGAAGGAAGGATTCCAGGAAGGAAGGATTCCAGGAAGGAAGGATTGCAGGAAGGAACGATTCCAGGATAGAAGGAAGGATTCCAGGAAGGATGGAAGGAAGGATTCCAGGAAGGAAGGAAGGAAGGATTCCAGGAAGGAAGGATTCCAGGAAGGAAGGAAGGAAGGAAGGAAGGAAGGATTCCAGGAAGGAAGGAAGGAAGGAAGGAAGGAAGGAAGGAAGGAAGGAAGGAACTAAGGAAGGAAGGAAGGAAGGAAGGAAGGAAGGAAGGAAGGAAGGAAGGAAGGAAGGATTCCAGGAAGGAAGGATTCCAGGAAGGAAGAATTCCAGGAAGGATTCCAGGAAGTATTCCAGGAAGGATTCCAGGAAGGATTCCAGGAAAGAAGGAAGGAAGAAGGAAGGAAGGGAAGGAAGGAAGGAAGGAAGGAAGGAAGGAAGGAAGGAAGGAAGGAAGGAAGGAAGGAAGGAAGGAAGGAAGGAAGGAAGGAAGGAAGGAATGAAGGAAGGAAGGAAGGAAGGAAGGAGGAAGGAAGGAAGGAAGGAAGGAAGGAAGGAAGGAAGGAAGGAAGGAAGGAAGGAAGGAAGGAAGGAAGGAAGGATTCCAGGAAGGAAGGAAGGAAGGAAGGAACTAAGGAAGGAAGGAAGGAAGGAAGGAAGGAAGGAAGGAAGGAAGGAAGGAAGGATTCCAGGAAGGAAGGAAGGAAGGAAGGAAGGAAGGAGTCCAGGAAGGAAGGAGTCCAGGAGGGAAGGAAGGATTA